>NW_027617542.1:0-110657 GCF_964187855.1 Myxine glutinosa | reverse complement strand
GAGATAACGAGAGATTGCAGTGGCAACTCAGTGATGTAGAGATGCAGCCCAGCAATACAAGTGCACAGGTGCACAGACCAGGCAACGACAGAAACCGGTGTTTCGAGTGTGGAAAGATGGGACATTGGAGAAGAAGATGTCCGTATGTCAACAGGAAGACAAGTTCATGGGGCAAACCAAGATCAAGTGTACCAGTGCTTACCGGTACCTCAGACAATGATTAGGCCTTCATTGCTGCAAATCCCAAATGATGATTGGCCTCAACAGATTCGATTACTGGATAAACATGAATAACTGTCGATGATTCTTGTGTCTGAAAAGTTTTCGGAGCAAGAATGATTCATTTTTTCTTTTGCTTGTTAACAAATTAATAAATTAATTGATCAAATGCCAAAATTGGATCTTCTATTTTGGGCACAGCAATTTTAAATTTACAAAGTTTGGAAACAATTGCGTTGCAAATTTTTTGAAACCAAGTGACAAGAGTCACATGATGATCAGGTGGGAATTTCGGACTATTGTTCCGCATGATCGATAGGTCAGTGGTCGACTGACATGTAAATGGGCGTGTAGTCAAATTTGGATAAATTATTGTGGGAACTGAAAGGGTAATTTCAATGTGACATCATAGTGGTTTTCTAAGAATAAACTTTTTGGTCCATTTGTGCATTAGCATTTATAAAATTGAAGGACAAATTTTATGAAATTGAAATAAAAAACTGACACCCATCCTGATCTGTAAATAATGGTTCCAACGCAAACGAATATGCATAATGCATGCGTGTGTGTGTGTTTTGTGTATCAATGTTTGTGTTTGTTTGGTGTTGTTTTGTGTATCAATCTTACAAGATTGTTGACACCGACAGTGTGCCTTGTCTGAAAATAGATAGTTCCATGTGGATGGGATCGCATATCGAGAGAATTCGTAAAATATAAAAAAATAGAAATATAATTTTATTATGAAAATTATCACTTTTGTCAAGGGAGATGGAGAATAAAGATTTGATTTGCTGAGTTATGAGCAGCCATTCATTGATAGTAAAATTGGGAGTAATCTTGGGATTCCATTTTGATAGAATTTATATGAGAATCAAAGCTATTTATGGATATGAGCTTCATAAAAATGTGGGAGTACAAAATTAGCCAAATTTGGGAGAGGTCTTACACTGACTTCCCAGAGTACTCTGCTCACGGATTATATATATATATATATAAACTTGAATTTGATCAGAATATAAATTGTGCTGTATGTATGTATTATACAATTAAGGGATTGAGTACCAGTTCACTGGTAATTCCCTGCTTGTCGTTAAAGGCGGCAAAAAGGGTTGGCGTCAGGAAGGGCATCCGGCCATAAAACATTGCTTCAAAAAGGGGACCGAAAAACAACAACAACCACAGTTCCCGAAAAAGGCCAACCCCCGCTTGCGGGGAAAAATGGCCTCTAAAGGTGTTTTTTTTTTTTTTTTTTTTGTATGTATGGATGTGTATTAGGCATAGATGATATGGGAAAATAGTAAAGAAAATTTTGCTGGTTTGAACTATTGTGAGTTTTAAGTTTTGGAGTTCAAACAAAGTCACTGGTTAACAGATGAGAATGGATAGTAAATAAATTCTTCGATGCTGGGTAAATTAAGTACGATATTACTAAGACTTATGAGAGCTATTGTTCTTCCTTACAGCAGTGGAAAATTCTTGGAAAAAAAAATTAGATCCAACATAATGAATCTATAAATGAATGTGATAGGGATAATATCCTCAATTTGTACTAATTATTTGATTGTGGGTAAAGGAATTAATTTATCATAGTGGATTGTTAACAGCAGCCTGAAAATGTCCTGAGAGTGCATCCATGTAATCAGAAATCCCAGATTTGTTTTTACAAACAACATTTTGGTAGAGGTCTTGTGTGGACGAGCACTTGCTTGGTAGATAAAAAACGGTACTGCATGCTGGCAGCCACTTTTGCGGCCATTTAGACCGAACAAATTGGGAGAAACTGTAATTGAATATGTAATTTACAGATGAGTATTTGGGAAGAAAAAGGGAATTTATTGAGATGAGAGACATTTTTCGAAGTTTTATTAAAGTGCTATAATATGACACTCGGCAAGGCAAACTATTGGATGGGAAAATTAGATCTGGTTATAGAAAAAAAAAATTATTTACCCCTTCAAGTTAATTCTTCGAATCATTGTTTCACTGGCATTTTGAGTTCACATTGGAAATAGTTTGGTAGAACTTTGGTTAAAACCTTTGGTTGCGGTATTTTGGAATGAACTGATAAACCATAGGAGATTGATAAGAATAGAAACAAAAAATGGACCCAAAGTAGAAAGTTGGATTCATGCCTCTCATTGCAAGCGAGCACATGGGGCAAGGGGCAAGGGAGGACGGTCCCACAGAAAATGAGGCTGCACCTAGCAGCCCAGCAGAACATTCAGTGGCAGATAAATGACAGTCGTGATTTACAGTCATTTGAATTACATTTTAACACCCCTTGCATTGATAAACATTGCATTTTCAACATGTGATATTCCCACTTGGGATAGTGACATTTATTTGCCTACATGACATACAATTACCTACTGATATTAATACAGCATGAGTGATAATGTATCACAACTACACTCATGATCAGGGGATTTAGTTCGACCCCGGGAGATAGGGGGATCAGGGTAAGACAAATAATCTGATTTATGTTACATATTAAGGGATTTTCTTTATTTACCTTTTAGGAAGCTTGTTAGTTTGGTATATAATGTTGAATGTCATCGACATATAATTATGTTATAGGTATGAACATATACAAGGAGTAGCAGACTTGTTTGTGGGTTTAGTAGTTATATTGACAATTGTTTTAGTGGTGGCTTGCTTGAAAGCCTTAGTGACGGTGTGTTTGAATAAGGTAACCAACAACACTATGATAATGCATGAAGTGATGAATGAGGAAAGAAATGTGGAACCACAAGAGGAAGACTTTTATGGCGACATAAATACCGAGGTTAAAAGAATGAATCAAGTGATGTTGCAAATGAATACAGTAGAGTTAAGATAAGGGCATAACAAAAAATGTTGTGAATTGTGTCAACCGGTGAACTTCTATCACCACAAGTTACACACTGTTTGAAAAAAAAAAAAATAGAAGAAGAAGAAGTGGGGAGAAAATTATGATAATAATACATTATGCTTAATTTGTTGGTTTGCAAAATTTGTTGGGAATTAGATATTCCTGTTTGTGATTGTAATCATATACACTCGATATAAATGCATTTATTTTCTTTGTGTAGTGCTAAAATGCCTGCACGAGTTAATTTTTGAACTATATTAACCTGAAAGCAATTGTGGATGCTATGCTTAGTTTAATAGTGAAATACATACCTGATTGAATATTATTTGTGTGACACATATAAATGAATATAACCTTTTGAATGTGTTAAGGGAAAAACAACAAAGTGTTGAATGTGAAACTGTCGGAAGATATACATGATTATGCTTATTTCATGGTAAGATGTACCCTATCTGATTCAGTGTGTGTGGAAAGCAGATTCAGATGTGACTGAGCATAAGGATAAGACGAGATCACATTTTGAAGGGAGTGCTAACGGAATTGGGAAGAAGTTCGAGAAAGAAAATTTGTGGCTAAAAATGAAGTTAATCGTGGCATACACCCTCTTTCTCAAAGAATGATGAAGACATTCTCCTGTGTAACTTGGAGATGGATGCTTACCTTCACCAAGGAAATTTATGTGACCATTTGCCTGGATCACACTGCAACATATGAAAGAAAGGCGATCACTTACTCTTGTTCGAAGGCTTGGAACATTCATCACATCAGAAGTTGTAGGACAACAACATTTTACCTGCAACCCCTACGAAATGCGGGGACATATGGTATTACTTCACCAACTTCCGGGGAACCAGCATGGAGCTGCAAACCAATGGCTGTGCCTTTTCACAACAGCTGTGCACGATTCTGCGGGTTGCTCCTGGTATGGACCATGGATGACCTGAACAACATGGTCCCAACATCATTGTGGATGCATCTGGCATCCCTGTTCCACATCTTGCTGGCCAATCAACATCACACCAATACTTGCTGCCCATTCATAATGAGGGAGGAGGCAAGTCGACTACAACTGGGCGAAGGCCTTGTTCAGGAATCATTATGGTTCACAGCAAGAGTGGCAAGAATGCTACATGGAGAGCAGGGTCAGTCTAGGACTCCGCACTGTTACCACAACAGTGAAATCCTACACGAAGTAGTGCAGGTGTTATGAAGACAGAAGAAAATGTTTCATACCTGAATTCAAACACAAGTGATCAGCCCTTCCTTTCAAACAAAGAAGCAACATTTGTTTGGAGGCAAACGTTTTTGCCAGATGTTGCAGATGCTTTATAAAACTTGAAAATGGTGAAGTGAAATTGTTGTATCTTGGTGATGGTGAGGTGTTGGTTTGCAAGGATATTTGTGATGCAAGTGAAATAGATTGAATTAACAATATGGAAGGAGTCAATGACCAACGAAATGTTTTGTGATTCTTGCAGGGTGACGGTGTATGCCTAAGGGGATTGATTGTTTACTTATATTGATGTTTACTTGTAGTGATTGATTGTTTACTTATATTGATGTTTAGATTAATGGTTAATATAAACAAAAACAAAAAGATGAGGGAATTGTGGAAGTGTAACTCATTGGTTGGGACTAGTAACGGAGCAGGTAGTCCAGGTGGTTCGTAAGAATGTCAGGAATGTATCTCAGAACATGGAACCTGGGAGTTCCTTTGTCCACCTTTATCACGGCCCCGGGCTAACACACATTCCCAAGCCCGTACTATTGTTTGGACATTGGGATGCAAAGAGGGTGAAGGAACTCCCCAGCAGGGGGGTGAGCATAGATGACCTCGGAGCATTTAGCGGAGAGAGGATTAACACGAGTGTGCCCATATAAACGAGAACATACTTTGAGTCGAGACACTTGTCATCAGAATCTCTGCCCAAACGGAACGAACGAGTACGGAGCGAGGACAGCGCAGAAGACCGACCAAAGAAGAACCAACGACTTGAATTACCAAATTCGTTATTGTATTGTAGTTCTTTATTATATTGAAACAAGTGAATTATTAGTTAATAAAGCATTGCTTTTGTAAAAGCTGTTTGGTCATATCGGAGCCTCCTGAGTCCTTTAACATTCCCGAACAACACAAAATACCATGAAGACCCTTAAATACCCCAAAAATCCAGATCGAGGACCCAAAATACTCGAATGACTCAAAAGACCTAGAGGACCCAAAAGACTCAAATGACCCAAAAGACACCGATGAACCAGAAGACCCAAAAGCCACAAAAGACCCTGAAGACACTGAAAACCCCAAGGACCCAAATGACCCAGAGGACACAAAAGACACCAGGGACACAAAATACCCCAAGGACTCCGAAGACCCAAAAGAAGAGTAATTATGCCTCTTACATTGGAATTGTAGACGGTGGCTTGCAAATTGAGCCTCAAGGTCGGTGTACAGAAGTGGTATTTTTTTAATCACAATAAATACAAGGCACAGGGAGGTGAAATTTGCTGCACATGCTGTGCAATGTGCGCAGGGTAAAACGAGTGTTCATTTACGTCTGTAGGATGTCCAACAAATAAAAATGATATCGGCACACCTGACACAAGGTCCAGACTTCAGCCTTTAGCATGCTCACATGGCTGTACCGTAAAAAACTGTTCCAACCCGTCATTTTTGACGGGCTTTATACTAGTGTGACAACAAACGACCTAAAACCAATTATCTTCTTCCTAATTCGTATATGCACATCGTTAAAAGTAAATAATTACTTCAGACAAATTTCAAACGTTATGTACTGGTATTTGATCTCTGCTTGAGAGAATGCTACATAGATATTTGGGTGTTGTATAAGTTAACAGATTACTGTCTTGCACATTCTGCAGCCTCCTCACTCTCTGCAGACCTGGACAAAATCACAGATTGGTCAAACAAGTGGAACATGTCTTTCAATCCTGACAAATCTCACACTCTTACTATGTCTCTCCGAAAAGACCGACTGGACAACCCTACCATCTACTTTCTCAACAATCCTCTCCAAGAAGTTCTGTCGCTCAAACTTTCGGTCTCACTATCTGCCATGATCTTTCCTGGGAAAACCACATTTCCAAGCTGGCCTCCAAAGCCAGTCGCTGAGTGGTCATCCTCCATATAAGAAGTCCTTCCTTGGCACACCTGAGCTCCTCACCACATACAAGGCTTTCATCCGCAGCTCAATGGAATACTGCTCTCCCTCTGGGCTGGTGCTCCTGCCTGTCAACTCGAGATGATGCTCTCGGAGTGCTACCACGACTCCGAGTAAAAGGTCTATCTACCTCAGAAACTTGTTGTAAAGACTTTTTTAGCTTTGAAAAGGCTGCACAGTCCAATCGATTGTTGCTAAGCCTACGTTCAAGTGATGGACACATTCGTGAGGAGAATACAACAACAACAACAACAACAACATGCATTTTAAGGCCATGTTCCCTGCTAGAGCGGGGGTTAGCCTTGCGGTCCCCATGACAATCTTCTCCATTTTGCCCTATTTTCTGCATCTCTCCTTGTTAACCCCCTTGCCCGCATTTCTTCTTCCACCATCTTTAGCCAAGTCTTTCTCGGTCTTCCCCATCCTCTACTTCCTTCTACATTAACTTCCATCACTCTTCTCAACCAGTCACTTTCATCCTTCCTCAATACATGACCAAACCATCTCAACCTGTTCCTCTTCACAGCATCAATCACAGGCAATATTCCCATCATCTTTCGCAATTCATCATTTGTCTTCCTCTCTCTCAACGATACTCTGCACATCCATCGAACCATTCGCATTTCCACCCTTTCCAGCCTTCGTTGCTGCTCTACGTTCATTACCCATGTCTCGCTCCCATAAATCATAACACTTCTCACACATGCAGCATACACCTTTCCCTTCAGCTTCAGCGACACTCTCCTCCTCATCAGCACGCCACTCAGTTCCCGAAACCTCTTCCATGCACATCTCACTCGAGCAACCGCTGCCGAGTCTGATCCACCTTCTCCATTCAGCATGTCTCCGAGGTAGCAAAATGTTTTCACACCTTCCAGCTTAACGCCGTCTCCAAGATCCAACTCAACATTTCCTCCATCTGCAGCTCCCTCTGTGCACACCTTACATTTGAATGTAGCTGCCACACTGGTTAATGACCCTCTCAGACCACTACATTTTTGATGAACCCACTCAGCACACATTGTACATTGAATGGAGTTCACTCCGACACCCTTCCTGCACACAGCACACGGCCACTTCCCAGTTCTTTCCACCTCACCACATGCTTTACCACTTGCCATCACCTTTGTCTTTCCGATATTCACCTTCAGACCTTTTGTCTCCATACATTCCTTCCACTTGTTCATCTTTTCCTTCAGTCCATCCATACTTTCCGCAATCAACACCAGATCATCTGCATACAACAACTCCCACGGTAAACCCTCCTTTACGGTCTGAGCCAGCACCTCCATCACAGCTACAAATAGTAGTGGACTTAGTACCGACCCCTGATGCACTCCCACCTTCACCTCAAACTCACCACTGTTCCCGTCCTTCGTCCTTACAGCTGTGCGTGCTCTTTTGTACATTGCCATCACTACTCTGATCAACCATTCCTCCACTCCTAACTTCCTCAATGCCCATGTCAATACTTTGCGTGGAACCCTATCGAATGCTTTCTCCAGATCAACAAACCCAAAAAACAACTTCTTCCTCTTATCCATGTACTTCTCCTGCAACTGCCTCACAATGAAAAGCGCATCTGTCGTTCCTCTTCCTGGCATAAATCCAAACTGCATTTCGTCGATCTTCACTTTCTTCCTTATCCTCCTCTCCAACACCCTTTCCAATACCTTCATTCCATGCTCCAATAACTTTATCGCTCGGTACGAGCCACACTCCAGAGGGTCACCTTTCCCCTTGTATAGAGGGACGAGGGTACTCAGTTCCCAATCCACTGGAATGCGGCCTTCTTTCACCACCAGATTACAGATCTCTGTCATTCTCTTCACACCCCAACTTCCTGCTGCCTTCAACATATCTCCCACAACTCCCGTCAGCCCTCCCGCTTTTCCACTCTTCATTGCTTTTATCGCTTCCTCAACTTCCTTCTCAGTTATCCTCTCTGCCGGTCCTAAAACTGGGTTACTCTCTATGTTGCCATCCCATTCATTCTCTGTATTCAACAGCATTTCCATATATCTTTTCCATCTTCCTTTAATTCCATCTGGGTCGACAACGATTTGTCCCACTTCATCCTTCAAGCAACTCACCCCCATCACATCACACCTCTCTTTCGCTATCTGCTTTGCAATCCTGAATACTGCTTTCTGACCCTCTTCCGAATCCAAGCGTTCTCCGAACATTTTCGTACATGCCTCCTGCGCCTTTGCTACCTCTTTCTTTGCTAAGCCATGTGATTAGCATTCCTGGCTGCCTTCCTGGCTGCCTTATAACTTTCATGCTCTGCTGTTTCTGCTCCCGTAACCTTCGCCTTCTGCCACTCTTTGAACTTCTTCCTCTTCTCGTCAATCCTCTTTCCAACCTCAACATCCAACCACCATGTTTCCGAGTGCCTCGGTGGTCCTTTTGTCCATCCACATACATCACCAACGGCTCCCAACAGACTAGCTTTCATTGACATCCAACCACTTTCAAGCTCATCCTTTCAAGCTCAAGACATCCAACCACATCATCCTCTACCCTACTCAGCCTCTCTTTTAATGCCTCCCTTACTGTCACCTCTTTCAACCTCCACACCTTCATTCTCGGTTGGTACTTCACCCGCCGAGCTCTCCTCGCACCTCGCACCGTGAGGAGAATGCTCAGTTGAAATGTTTTATCAAACTTTTTAAAAGAATGTTTTTACCACAATGAAAAGTAATGATCAAGAAGTGTTTGATTTTACCAAAAATCTACCACAATTAGAAGAATGACAGCAGTGCTCTCTAGAATAAGATTTTACAGTGGATGAACTTTTAATAGCCTTAATGATCATAAAGAACTTGGCTTTGATGGTTTACCTGTGGAATTTTACAAAACATTCTGGGACTTGCTCGGTCCGACACTTTTAGATGTTTTAAAGTATAATATACAAGAGGGTGTGTTACCTCTAGGTTGTCGCTGTGCAATTGTGTGCCTTATCCTGAAGAAAGGAGATTTACAGTCTTTACAAAATTGGTGGCCTATCTCTTTGCTTTGTGCGGATTACAAAATCCTTTCCAAAGCCCTTGTAAACTGCATAAAGCTCCTTCTTAGTTTTTTAATACACTTTGATCAATCTTTTTGTATTTTAAATCGGTCTATTCGTGATAATATTTTTTTAAATTTGGGACTTGTCTGTGCTGCACAAAAACAGAATACTGGCCTGTTTTTTCTTGACCAAGAGAAAGCATTTGACGCCATTAGCCATTGATGTGTTTTTCATACATTAAAATAGTTTGGTTTTGGGGCAGCCTTTATTTCTCACATTTCCTTGCTGTACAACCATGTTTTTAGAATAATTAAAGTCAATAACAGTTTATCTGCACCACTAACGGTTGAAAGAGGAGTCGGCCAAGGGTGTCCTTTTTCGGGCATTCTGTACTCTCTCTGCATTGAACCTCTACTAATTCGCCTTTGTAATAGATTACCAGGTTTTCCTGTGATGCCAACCGAAAGGCCAATTGTCACCTCAGCATACGCTGATGATGTGTGTGTTGTGGTGCGTAGCAGTGATGATGTCACCATGCTACTAAACAATTTGGAAAAAATTTATTCGGCATGCACAACTGCAATAAATTGGAACAAATGTAAAGCTTTATGGATTGGCCATACACCTGCTGTTGGTGTGCCTTCTCTTTCCAGAGGCTTGCAGTGGGAGAAGGAAGACATCCATTATCTAGGTGTGTACATTGGCACCCCAGTCTTCATGGCAAAGAACTGGGTTAATGTAGTTAATAAATTGATAACATACGAGAGAAGTGGAGAGGAATATTATCTGCATTGTCGTACAGAGGACGTGCCTTAGTAATTAATAATGTAGTGGCTTCCTTGTGGCACAAAATGATTGCTTTGCACCCTCCTGAAGCACTGTTGCTGACAATCCAGAAAAATCTGCAGGATTCTTTTGGGGCGGCAAGCATTGGGTCAAGCCTGAAGTCCATTACCCTCCATTGGCAGAAGGTGGCCATGGTCTCATTGACATTATCAGCCGACCTAATGGCTTTTCGAGTCGCCACTATTCACCGTTTTATTTTTTTCACTTTGTTGCCGTGGCGGCTCACTGCCAACTACCTGTTGAAAATGGCTGGCGTGCTTGATTTCAACAAGGAACCTTTTCTCATGGACCTGCAACGTGTTGACATCTCCCCATTGCCTCTGTTCTACCAAGACCTGCTGCACGCCGAGATATGGCTCATTACAATACCAACAACTTCCATGATGAGCCTATCTTTTACAATGCACTTTTTCCCAACATACCTCGATCACGTACGTATGTGCAATGTTTCACAAGTTCTGGTGTGTACGTCATACGATACCTGCAGAATAACCCGAATGAAACGTGGCACTCAGCAGGTTACCTGCAGAATAACCGGAATGAAACATGGCACTCAGCAGGACATATTGCAACCGCTGTTGGAATGCGCTCTGTAAGAGCTGTCTCCCAGCTTATCCAAGAAGTGTTGCGTACCTTCAGAGGACTGGGACGACATATTGATGCCAACAACAATGACGCTGCAATGCATGTTCTCTCCCTTCATCAGGTGCATATATCATCAGTTGCATCAACAGAATTGTGCACCTGTCTTCCTCTCCACTTCCTAATGCTGTAAAAAAAAGTGCCTGTACCACCTCTGCATTGCCATTCGGCATCCTTACGTGTGCAAGGATAGGTTTGGATCCCTAGGGAAAGGGGTGCGACCTCTGGGGTCTCCCCCTTGCCCACAATGGGTCACCATGTATGCCCCACCAATTGTAAAACGGACTGGTGATATCTCTTGGAGAATTGTACATATAACTAATACAAATACAAATGTACATATGAATAAATTGTATATATAACTTAAATCCATCTAGGGCTGGAGTATTCTGGGTGTACCTGTTTTTATTTATTTATTTATTTATCTATTTTTTATTTAACCTTATTGCTTTACCTATTCCGTTGGCACCCTATTTCACAGGCACCCTATTTCACAGGCACCTTTAGGCACCCTATTTCACGTTCCAGCAGAATTGCCCGGCCCCGCTACGAGCCTATCATGCTGGTCCTATTGTAGATTCTTACTTAACTCCACCTGGGGTTAGAGTATTTTGAGCTTGAGTGTACCCCAGCTGCTGCTGCCATCTGAATAATCCTCTCCAAGCAGTTCTGTCACTCAAGCTTTTGGGTCTCACTATCTGCCATGATCTCTCCTGGGAAAACCACATTTCAAATCTGGCCTCCAAAGCCAGTCGCCGACTGGGCATCCTCTGTCGTGCGAAGTCCTTCCTTGGCACACCTGAGCTCCTCACCACATACAAGACTTTCATCCGGAGCTCAATGGAATACTGCTCTCCCCTCTGGGCTGGTGCTCCTGCCTCACACCTAGCTCGTCTTCATGCTGTTGAAACCAAAGTGTTCAGAATCATTGGAATCTCCCTCGATGAAGCTAACTCCAAAGGCCTTTCACTCACTCACCGCAGGCAGGTTGGTGGTCTTTCCATCTTCTACCGACTCCTCTCTGGCCTTGCCCCCCCAGCTCTCTCTGGGCTCTGTCCCCAAAATATTCCTACAGGTCGCACAAGATCTGCCTGCAACCCTCTTATGGTTAAACTGCCAAAATCAAGACTCTCTGCTCATCTTCACTCCTTCATTCCTCTTTTCTCCCGCCTCTGGAACAAACTCCCTCACTCTCTTCAATCCCACTCCACCCTCCAGGTCTTTAAAACAGCTGTTCATCACCATCTCTTATCTTCCCCCATCCAAATCCTTGATCTTTTCTACCCCCACTAATATCACCCCAAATCCACTTTTTTGAAATCCCAACTTCTGTCCTGGAAGTCATTGGTGTCCTTGTGTTTTATACTTCTCCCACCCCCCCCCCTCCCTTCCCACGCCTCCTCCCCCCAAGCCCTCTCCCTCCCACACGTCTCCCTGCTCTCAAATGTGTTTGTGTGCTTCCCCTTCTCTCCCCATCTGGTCTTCCGGTCCCTCTTTTTATATATTTTGTTTGTCTGTTTAATTTGTTTGTGAAATAAATGTTAGCTCTTTCACGAGCCTCGATTCTGTATACAAAAAAAAAGAAGAAGAAAAAAAGATTTTACCTACCAATGTTTCATTACACCGTTTTAGTATTTTAAATTCTGTTTCATGCCCCTTTTGTATGTCCTCTAAGGATTTACATCACGCTTATCTTGACTGTTTCAAGGCTAACCCCACTTTTTACTTTGCTGTCACAATTGTGCTGCCATATGAATGTTTCTTTTTCTTTACGTATGTTTATTTTTGGTTTGCCGTTGAATCCCAAAAATGCTGTCATATCTGTACTCACCAATTTTTTAATAGCTGAAGTGAAGCTAGCAATTTATTAAACCAGGAAAGCTAAACTTCTTGCCAACCTTGATTCTGGCTACAATGTTTTAACAGTTTTTAAGGCCCTTACCATGGCCAGGCTACATGCAGAGTTTTATTTTCACCAAAACTTAAATAATTCAGATCTTTTTAAGCAAAAATTGTTGTACAATAACTTATTGTGTAAAGTAGTTTATAATGATCTCACCTTTTCATTTTGAAGGTGCACTTGTACTGTTTTATGTTTTAATTTTTTTTACCTTCCTTTTATGATTGTTGTTCATTGGGATGTCTGTTTTTTTTCTAACCTTGTTTAAATAAAGGTATGCAAATGTCAAAGTCTTTCTCTCTCCATCTCCACTTCCCCCTCTCTCCCTCCACTCCCCTAATCTCTTCCCCTCCAATCCCCATCCCCCTTTCCCCTCCCTCCTCCGCTTCCCTCCCTCTCTTAATATTCCCGTCCCGCCAGTGGAGCGACGGATTGTATTTGCTGAACTATAATAATAAGTGTGCGTGCGTGCGTTAGTGCGCACGCGTCCGGCCTCTAACTCCAGTTCCATGAAACCTAGTGACCAGAAACTTTGCATGCATACAAAGGGAGATGCTCCGAGGGAGTGCATGAAAGAAAAGTGGGTGCTTGGGAAAATTTAAACACCCATTTTGAAGATAATTTAGGGGATGCTCATGACAAAAATAGCCAAAGTAAGCATCGCCAAAATGGCGGTCCACCATCTTGGTCAGCCCACTGTCACATTGCTGGGTTCTTAAGCCGACATTGTGTTTGGCCTGCTCAAAGATACCTTGCCTTGAACTACAATGACTCCTCACGGTCCAATTAAAGTATGTAATCAAAATCTGCATTTTTGATTTGAAGATTGGATCCGGTGGACTAAAATCTGGAGTGAATTCTGAGAATTTCAAGAAATTAGCAATTCATATAACCAAGTGTATTTAATTAAGCAAGGCTGGCATCCCTCATTCTACATTGATGTCTTAATACATACCTTCATTGGATAGGGTGTCACTCTACTGGGATCTGTGATCATTGTGATTAATATAAACAAATGAATAAATTTTTTTATGCCAAATAAAAACGCAATGTAGGGATGATACCCATTCTTGGAGCAAAAGTGCCAAGATATTGTTACGTGTGTGGGTGTAAGTAATGAAATACCTAAGTCCAGATAGAGTTGTGTAGGTTTAGCGAGCTCCTTATGCCGTGAAGCCACCTCAATGTATCTCAGTTAGGGCCGAATGTCCGTGTAAGTGTTTGTGTCTCCATGCGAGGGGTGGAGCTATTCTAGATAGGGCGTAAGGATACATTCCTAGTGTGTAAATGCCCCTGTGATTTTTCCCTTTGTTTGTTCTTATAAAACTTACCCAGCCAGCCATGCACTCGGCACATAATTACAACAATCCGATCGTCGACAGCACCCAGACACTACTACTCCGCCCAGCTGAACCTTCTCAATTGGCATCAAGAATGGCTGTGTGGCCACGCCCCGAAGGACGATTGGTTGAGGAACGATGAGACGATAGAGTCGCGCTTGGTGATTGGAGCGCACGTGATGTCAGAGGGAACTTTCTAGACCAGGGAAAATAAAAGGTGAAGCGACCGCCATTTTATTCTCTCTCTCGGTTCCAGTGTTCGTAGCAGGTGGACGCATTCTTTTTCTCTCCCTGTTCTGGCGTTGGTGTAAGCGTCCACATATTTTCTCTCTCTGTACCCGGTATGTAACCCCGGTTTAGAATAGGTACACCGTATCCCCAAGTGTCTTAAGAGGTGACTAAAAGGGTTGGTGTCAGGAAGGGCAACCAGCCATAAAACATTGCCTCAAAAAGGGAACCATGGCAATTACAATGACATATGGGCAGGGTACAGCCCGAAGTACCCCGTGGGGGACCTCACTCCCTCTTGAAAAAAATCAAGGTGGGGAACCCGATCGAAGCAAGGGTGGAAATCACTCCATTTACGACGACCAAACGTCTGTTGCCCCACATGGAGATTGGTTTCTGAGGTTTGGGACATGGAATGTAGGGACAATGACAGGGAGATCAGGAGAAGTGGTGGAAGTATTGGTCAGAAGAAGAGTGGACATATGTTGCGTACAGGAGGCGAGATTGAAGGGAAGTGGTGTGAGAATGGTGAATTGTAGGCTGGGACAAAAATACAAGTTTGTGTGGCAAGGATGACAGAAGGCATGCATGGTGTTGGTGTCCTGTTTTCTGAGGAGTTTGTAGACAGTGTGGTGAGTGTGACTCGAGTGAGTGAAAGGTTGATGATGGTGAAAATGATTGGAAAGCTCTTGGTGAACATCATCTCGGGATATGCTCCGCAGGTCGGTCGGGACGATGAAGAGAATGACAAGTTCTGGTGTGCAATAGAGAAGCTGATGGAAAACGTGAAAGATGAGGAGGTTGTTGTGGTAGGAGGTTTGTTGATTTGTAATACTCAGTTCCAGAAAGAGGATAATAAGCTTGTTACATACACGTCAGGTGGGTCGACGACAACCGTTAACCTGATGGGGCTGTGGAAGTGTAACTCAGTGTAACTTATTAATTGGCACTGGTAACTTATTAATTAACACTGGTAACGAAGCAGATACATTTTACCTGCAAACTCTGTGAAAGCCGAGTTCGTAAATGAGTGTCAGGAATGTGCCCGAACATGGTAATCTCTTGTCCACCTGGTCACAGCCCCTGGCTGGAGCACCCCCCTATCGCTTGGTAAACGGAACTCACAGCAGGAGGGGAGCGAGCTGATGCCAGGACTTGGTGCATGCATGACCTCGGGGCATTAGCGGAGAAAGGATTAACGTTCAGCGGACAGGGGATTAAGTCCAGTTTGTCCATATAAACGAGAGCAAACGTTGAGTCAAAGAGACTTGTGAGCAGAAGCTCTGACCGACGGAACGGACGAGGACTCATCATCAGACCCTCTGCCCGACGGGAGTGGCGGAGGAACATCGGCCGAACGAGAAGGACCATGCGAAAAGAGTTAACCTGGTCCATTGAATTAAGCGGTATTATTTGGTAATTGGAATGAAGTGAATAACCAGTTAATAAACCAGACCTTTTGTAAAACCTGTGTCCGGTCATTGGAGTCTTGAGTCTCCCCCAATACTTCCCCTACAATTTGGAGGCACCGCTGACATCAATTGTACAAACAAGTCTTTAAAAGGTGAGTGTGGCTTGTTTTTGTCCAATATGATTTACGAACTTGGAAATAGTTTTGTACATACATGGGGGAGGAGGTGGTCCTGGGGGTTCCGTGCGCACCGATGCCGCGATATAGGTGGCGTGACCCATCACGAATGGTACTTCGATAAACGACTGTAGCTATTATTCGTGTTTTTCTAAATGATTTCTGTAAATACGTATTTTTTGCGCTGTCTAAATAAAATGCACCAGGTCGGCGCTGGTCATTAAAGGCCTTACTGTGACCTGGGAGCAAACGGAGCATGCGTGCACCATGCGACCATTTGCTTCCAAGACGTGTAAGGCCGGTACACTCGTTTACACACCCGTACACGTGTAAAGTAGTTGTTTTTTTTTTTTTGCACTTGTTCAAAACACGCGACTTGCTCGTCGTGCGACAGGGAGCCGGGAAATGGAATTATATTTATATATATATATTTTACCTCATTCCAATTTATGGTATTGCGACAAAACGGCTTATATCTTTGGAACGACTGGTCGGATTTAGACAAATTAAACGGAATTGTGTACGACGAAAGCCGTGGGTCCAAAGTAAAAAAATAAAAATAAAAAATAAAAAAAAAGAGGATGGAGGAGAGAATTTTTTTTTCAGTTTTCCCGCCATGTCTAAAACTCGTTCGATCAACGAATAAATTCATGACAAAATACCCCACCTCATGCCGGTCCAGAATTATTGTGAAAGATGGCGATTGGATGAAAATTGCATACCAACACTCCCTCACTGTCCCTCATTGTCCCTCATGTCCATTCCGGCACCCTGTCTCTTGCTCCCGCTCCTTCTCCCTTCCCTCCCTCTAGTTCCCATAGGTGGACGTTTTGCGAGAAGCAAAGCGTTTTGCAGGAAGCTTCCAGGAAGCTTCCAGGAAGCAAAGCCAGGGCTGTTGCTTTTTGTGTATTTTCTCTGCGCCCCATACTCGCAGATTTGGTTGGTACAAATATTTTATTGAAAGGTGAAAGATGCTTTTGTGGAAGAGCAATGGCAGACCACCCATTGTCACCACTTTCATGAGCTCAGAGAAATAAAAAATTCCAAATTCCACTCTGATGGCTCAGTGGAAATCGGCAGCAGAGTGGGAATCGGCAGACAATGGAACAGCTAGCGACGAGTGTTTGTGAGTAACAACCACCCTCTGGTCGAGGCTCATAGGAGGGGTGATGCTTACTGATTCGGCACGCTTACAATAGATGTTAATGGCGAAGGTTGTGGTTGGTTCGATTTAGCGAAATGGACGTTCTTTGAACGGGTTAAATGAGAATTTTCATATTGGATGTCAAAGCAACGAAGAGTTTTGTGGGATTATGGGGTCATATCGCGACATCATGGAAAAGCTGGTGTAAATGGTGGGATGTCAGAGGTAATGGTGTGGTTTAATGTTCACACTGTTTTGGAAAATAATGCTCGATGCAACATGATCCTAAAAAGAACCCATCCCTACATCTAAGGATCAGGAAGGGAAGGAATGGAAAATTTGAAGTATTAAAGTTACGGAACTCAAAATGTCTGGGTTTGGATGTAGTCATTAAAGGATTGAGTCATTCATTGGTTTGATGATGGTCCTAATATTTTGATAAATGTTTGATAATGGTCCTGGTAATTTTAGTCCTAGGAATAATATTGCAAGTGTTTTGTCTGAAGATTTTAATGGGATTTTAATAGGATTTTAATGGGATTTTAATGGGATTTAATGGGATTTTAATGGGATAAAGTGGGAACATTCAAATGTTGTGTTTTGCTGATGTTTCCACAACGTCGCTACAACGTTTCACTTTCGTTGTTGCAACGTTTTGCTCCAACGTTTTGGGAACATTCAAATGTTGTGTTTTGCTGACGTTTCCACAACGTCGCTACAACGTTTCACTTTCGTTGTTGCAACGTTTTGCTCCAACGTTTTGGGAACATTCAAATGTTGAGTTTTGCTAACGTTTCCACAACGTTGCTACAACGTTTCACTTTCGTTGTTGCAACGTTTTGCTCCAACGTTTTGGGAACATTCAAATGTTGAGTTTTGCTAACGTTTCCACAACGTCGCTACAACGTTTCACTTTCGTTGTTGCAACGTTTTGCTCCAACGTTTTGGGAACATTCAAATGTTGTGTTTTGCTGACGTTTCCACAACGTCGCTACAACGTTTCACTTTCGTTGTTGCAACGTTTTGCTCCAACGTTTTGGGAACATTCAAATGTTGTGTTTTGCTGACGTTTCCACAACGTCGCTACAACGTTTCACTTTCGTTGTTGCAACGTTTTGCTCCAACGTTTTGGGAACATTCAAATGTTGTGTTTTGCTGACGTTTCCACAACGTCGCTGCAACGTTTCACTTTCGTTGTTGCAACGTTTTGCTCCAACGTTTTGGGAACATTCAAATGTTATGTTTTGCTGACGTTTCCACAACGTCGCTACAACGTTTCACTTTCGTTGTTGCAACGTTTTGCTCCAACGTTTTGGGGACACTCAAATGTTAAGTAAATCGGATAAGAATTCACGAGTTATTTAATTATTAGCGATTAATGAAGTACTTATTTAATTAATTACATTTCTTATTAAATTACAGTAATTACATTACAGTAATTACCTGAGGTAATTACAGTAATTACAGTTCCGGTAATTACAGTAATTACAGTAATCATTACAGTAATTGCAGTAATCTTATTACAGTAATTACATTACATTAACTCAGGCACCTTTTGAGTAAGGAAGCTGATATTTGGACATGACACTGACCGAGTGATGTGGCTGTCAAGGAAAATTTTGATCTATTGATTAATCATTTAATAAATTAACTCGTTGATTTATAAATGACTTATTTAATTAAAAGTCCTCAGAGATACATCTTCGGATGAAATACTTGCAGATTGGTTATGCTATGAGCCAATTGATTAAGGAAAATATTTTGTGGCTGTCATATTGGCCATATTGGCAATTTCGTGGCCATATTCATGGCAACTCAGTTAGTGCCACTGCACCTTTAAAATGCATCCCTGCGTTCATTTTTCGATCGATTAAGTTGAAATTTTGAACAATCGGATCTGGACTGTCGTTGTTAACGACTCTAGCACGCACTCGTCCAATCAGGATGGAGCGGTATGGTCCCCGGATCATCACTGCCCGCAGTTTTTAATTAATTTTACTTTTTCTCTTGGTCATATAATTTTGAAGACATGCATGTCATGATAGAGGAAATGTTTGTTCTGTAAAACGGAATAAATGTTGTTTATTTGTGTGGGTGTGTATTTTTGTGTATTTTGGATATATTTTCACGACTAATTCCAGTTATCTTCCTGCAAAATGTCTGCTCGTTCTTTTTCCTTTGAGTCGTAAATTCCTGTTGAATTCTCATTAAAATGCGGAATTAAGTACGCTGTGTGATGATGGAGATCCTTGATGACGAATCAGGAATAGTGAATGAGCAAACAAATATCACGGATGGTACACCGGATAAGGAAAATGTAGATGAAACCCCTTTTGCTCAGGTGCTGTGCAGCGCTGCACAAAGATCCATATGAGCGGGGCCTGGGTGCTGTGTAATTAGTACACAAAGAACCAATTACTAGGGTGCTGAATAAACACAAAGATCCATTTTTTTGAGCTGTTTCTCCCAGTGCTGTGATTTATTCAAAGAACCAAATTTTGTAAGAATTAAGATATGATTTGTCGACATTATAAATACTTTAATATATGTAACGATTTTTGTAACGATCGTCCTGCAAAAGGTCTGCTCGTTCTTTTTCCTTTGAGTCGTAAAATCCTGTTGAATTCTCATTAAAATGCGGAATTAAGTACGCTGTCTGATGATGGAGATCCTTGATGCGAATCAGGAAAAGTGAATGAGCGGACAAAATTTGGGAGAGGTCTTACACACGGTTTTATCTATTATTCGTGTTTTTTTTTTTCTCTAGCGATCTGTAAATACGGGTTTTTTTGATATTCTTCACACTCAGGAAGAGGTTGAATGATATGATTGGATATTCTTCACACTCAGGAAGAAGTTGAATGATATGATTGGATATTCTTCACACTCAGGAAGAAGTTGAATGATATGATTGGATATTCTTCACACTTATGGAAGAAGTTGAATGATATGATTGGATATTCTTCACACTCAGGAAGAAGTTGAATGATATGATTGGATATTCTTCACACTTATGGAAGAAGTTGAATGATATGATTGGATATTCTTCACACTCAGGAAGAGGTTGAATGATATGATTAGATATTCTTCACACTCAGGAAGAAGTTGAATGATATGATTGGATATTCTTCACACTCAGGAAGAGGTTGAATGATATGATTGGATATTCTTCACACTTATGGAAGAAGTTGAATGATATGATTGGATATTCTTCACACTCAGGAAGAAGCTGAATGATATGATTGGATATTCTTCACACTTATGGAAGAAGTTGAATGATATGATTGGATATTCTTCACACTCATGGAAGAGGTTGAATGATATGATTGGATATTCTTCACACTTATGGAAGAGGTTGAAGGATATGATTGGATATTCTTCACACTCAGGAAGAGGTTGAATGATATGATTGGATATTCTTCACACTCAGGAAGAAGTTGAATGATATGATTGGATATTCTTCACACTTATGGAAGAAGTTGAATGATATGATTGGATATTCTTCACACTCATGGAAGAGGTTGAATGATATGATTGGATATTCTTCACACTGATGGAAGAGGTTGAAGGATATGATTGGATATTCTTCACACTCAGGAAGAGGTTGAATGATATGATTGGATATTCTTTACACTCAGGAAGAAGTTGAATGATATGATTGGATATTCTTCACACTCAGGAAGAAGTTGAATGATATGATTGGATATTTTTCACACTTATGGAAGAAGTTGAATGATATGATTGGATATTCTTCACACTCAGGAAGAGGTTGAATGATATGATTGGATATTCTTCACACTCAGGAAGAGGTTGAATGATATGATTGGATATTCTTCACACTCAGGAAGAAGTTGAATGATATGATTGGATATTCTTCACACTCAGGAAGAAGTTGAATGATATGATTGGATATTCGTCACACTTATGGAAGAAGTTGAATGATATGATTGGATATTCTTCACACTCAGGAAGAGGTTGAATGATATGATTGGATATTCTTCACACTCAGGAAGAGGTTGAATGATATGATTGGATATTCTTCACACTTATGGAAGAAGTTGAATGATATGATTGGATATTCTTCACACTCAGGAAGAAGTTGAATGATATGATTGGATATTCTTCACACTCAGGAAGAGGTTGAATGATATGATTGGATATTCTTCACACTTATGGAAGAAGTTGAATGATATGATTGGATATTCTTCACACTCAGGAACAAGTTGAATGATATGATTGGATATTCTTCACACTCAGGAAGAGGTTGAATGATATGATTGGATATTCTTCACACTCAGGAAGAAGTTGAATGATATGATTGGATATTCTTCACACTCAGGAAGAAGTTGAATGATATGATTGGATATTCTTGACAATCATGGAAGAAGTTGAATGATATGATTGGAAAATTCTTGATTGATTGAATCTAATTGATTGAATTTAATTGAATAAATTTAACTGAATAAATTGAACTGAATAAATTGAATTGAATATATTGATTGTTTGATTGATGAAAATGCGGTCTCAAGAAAGAAGCTTTGATATCTTTGCGAGATATTATCAATGTGGAGACAACCTGGGAAAATTGAGCAAGGTGGTGAGTTTATATACAGATATATATGTGCGGTTACCATTGTGTGATTTCCCCGTCAACAGAGCGGACACCTGAGGATTCACCCATTTCATACTGACCCTCCGGCTCATCTGCAAATACTGATCTGTCAGATTGGATTGTGCAAAAGCCACAACTGAGGGAGACTCTCTGGAAATCACCGTGTGAACAGGTGGAGAGATCCTTCCTGGAGGTACGAGTGAAGCTTTAGAGGAACCTGGAACAAGCTACAACACATCCAACGCTACTTTGATAAAAGGCAGAATGGGAAATGGAGCCTGCAAGAATACACAAGGACAACCAGAGATTCCACAAAAAGGTACTTGTACACATCATATGTACGACCGTTATGGTGCCGAAGCTATAAGGCAGGTCGAGAATTGGTATTTGTGGACAAAGGGACATGATGAGGAGTTTCCAAGAGATGGTACATTTGAGCGAAGTCGATTGGAAAGATTGGAACAAAGATTGAAAGCCAGGAAGAGACAGAATTTAACGGTAGACTGGCTTGCATTCCATCTTTGGGATGGTGAATCCAGACAACGGGAACAGCAAGAACGGATAACGGATCTAGAACTTAAAATAAAAAGGATACAGGATACAGTGGAGGAGACAAATGCACAACTGCCCTCGAAATTAGGAATGAAAGTGACAGTTGTCCCATCTGATTTCCAGTTGTCTCCCCAAAAAGGACGGTACAGAGAATTTTTTCGTGTTTCAGGAGATAACGAGAGATTGCAGTGGCAACTCAGGGATGTAGAGATGCAGCCCAGCAATACAAGTGCACAGGTGCACAGATCAGGCAACGACAGAAACCGGTGTTTCGAGTGTGGAAAGATGGGACATTGGAGAAGAAGATGTCCGTATGTCAACAGGAAGACAAGTTCATGGGGCAAACCAAGATCAAGGGTACCAGTGCTTACCGGTACCTCAGACAATGATTAGGCCTTCATTGCTACAAATCCCAAATGATGATTGGCCTCAACAGATTCGATTACTGGACAAACATGAATAACTGTCGATGATTCTTGTGTCCGAAAAGTTTTCAGAGCAAGAATGATTCATTATCTTGCCAAAACGAAGTTTTTGCAAGATGTATCAGTCAGCTTGTATGTTTGTTTGTTTGTTTGTTTGTTTTTTTGTTTGTTTGTGGTTAATCATTTTTTTTTCACGTTTAGATCACTCTGTAGACCACAGTTATTATTGGAAACTCCTGTAACTTCGCATATCAGAGTCCTATAGAGATACCCTTCAGCACACAAAATTTTGAAGGTCAAGGTCAAAGGTCAAGGTCACTTTGCGGTCAATCATGGAGGTCAACGAAACCCTTATTTTTTGAGTAACTTTGATCGGATCGTCTCCAAACTTCATGGGAATCTAGTATATGGTCCGGCGCTCAGCTGATTAGTTTTTGGTGGCGATCGGCCTTGACCTTCATGGTTAGCGCTGGAGGTCGAAAATTATTGACCCCAAGGTCAAATTACGAAACCCTTATTTTTTGAGTAACTTTGATCTTATGATCTCCAAACTTGGTGGGTATATAGGGTGTGGTATTTCGCTCAGTTGATTAGTTTTTGGTGTCGATCGGCCTTGACCTTCAAGGTCATTTTGAAGGTCATTCAATTTTGACCAAAAGGTAAAATTTTTCACGTTTAGATCACTCTGTAGACCACAGTTATTATTGGAAACTCCTGTAACTTCGCATATCAGAGTCCTATAGAGATACCCTTCAGCACACAAAATTTTGAAGGTCAAGGTCAAAGGTCAAGGTCACTTTGCGGTCAATCATGGAGGTCAACGAAACCCTTATTTTTTGAGTAACTTTGATCGGATCGTCTCCAAACTTCATGGGAATCTAGTATATGGTCCGGCGCTCAGCTGATTAGTTTTTGGTGGCGATCGGCCTTGACCTTCATGGTTAGCGCTGGAGGTCGAAAATTATTGACCCCAAGGTCAAATTACGAAACCCTTATTTTTTGAGTAACTTTGATCTTATGATCTCCAATCTTGGTGGGTATATAGGGTGTGGTATGGCGCTCAGCTGATTAGTTTTTGGTGTCGATCGGCCTTGACCTTCAAGGTCATTTTGAAGGTCATTCAATTTTGACCAAAAGGTAAAATTTTCAAGTTTCAGTTACCATATCGAGTAGTACCTCAAATTGAAGCCCTTGTTGAGTGCTTTCCAAACATATAACTAGTTTGACAATGTGACGTCATTTGACGGCGTTATGACGAAAAAACTGCACTTTTCATGTATATTGTATTGCTTTAGTTCGCATTGTTTAGGTCACTCTGTAGAGCACAGTTCCCATTGGAAACTCTTGTAAGTTCGCATATCAGAGTCTTTTAGAGATACCCTTTAGCACACAAAATTATGAAGGTCAAGGTCAAAGGTCAAGGTCACTTTGCGGCCAATCATGGAGGTCGACGAAACACTAATTTTTTGAGTAACTTTGATCGGATCGTCTCCAAACTTCATGGGAATCTAGTATATGGTCCGGCGCTCAGCTGATTAGTTTTTGGTGGCGATCGGCCTTGACCTTCATGGTTAGCGCTGGAGGTCGAAAATTATTGACCCCAAGGTCAAATTTTGAAATCGTAGGTACCATATCGAGTAATACCTCATATGAATGCCCTTGATGAGTGCTTCCCAGATCTGTAAACAGTTTGACGCTATGACGTCATTTGATGACGTCATGACGAAAAAACGGAATTTTCATGAAAAAATTATTTCCTCAGTTCTCATCAAAATCTTTCAATATTTCATGTGCGTTGGTCATGAAGACATACTATTCACCATACGAAATTATTAAGGTCAAGGTCAAATGGCAAGATACGGTTCACCCTGTGGGTGACATATGTTCATTTTTTTCTTTTGCTTGTTAACAAATTAATAATTAATTGATCACATGCCGAAATTGGATCTTTTATGTTGGGCACACAATTTTAAATTTACAAAGTTGGAACAATTGCTTTGCAAATTTTTGAAACCAAGTGACAAGTGTCACATGATGATCAGGTGGGAATTTCGGACTAGTGTTCCGCATGATTGATAGGTCAGTGGTCGACTGACATACAAATGGGTGTGTAGTCAAATTTGGATAAATTATTGTGGGAACTGAAAGGGTAATTTCAATGTGACATCATAGGGGTTTTCTAAGAATAAACTTTTTGGTCCATTTGTGTATTAGCATTTCTAAAATTGAAGGACAAATTTTATGAAATTGAAATAAAATTGACACCCATCTTGATCTGTAAATAATAGTTCCAACGCAAACAAATACGCATAATGCATGTGTGTGTGTATTTTTGTGTGTCAATGTTAGTGTTTTTTTATTGTTTTGTGTATCAATCTTACAAGATTGTTGACACCGACAGTGTGCCTGTCTGGAAATGGATAGTTTTATGTGGATGGGATTGAATATGCAGAGAATCCGTAAAATAAAATAGAAATATAATTTGATTATGAACATTATCTCTTTTGTCAAGGGAGATGGAATATAAAGATTTGATGTGCTGGGTTATGAGCAGCCATTCATTAATAGTAAAATTGTGAGTAATTTTGGGATTCCATTTTTGATAGAATTTATATGAGAATAACATCTATTTATGGATATGAGCTTCATAAAAAGAAATGAGGGAGTACAAAATTATCCAAATTTGGGAGAGGTCTTACACTGACTTCTCAGAATACCCTGCTCATGGATTTATATATATATATAAACTTGAATTTTATCAGCATATAAATTGTGCTGCATGTATGGTTGTGTATTAGGCATAGATGATATGGGAAAATAGTAAAGAATATCTTGCTGGTTGGAACTATTGTGAGTTTTAAAACGGAATGCATTGTGAATCTTTAACCAAGGGGCAGCCATGAACGCGCTGTTACGTTATTTATACTCAGAACGCGATGTCACGTGTACCTGCAACATATTTGTTAATCTCGCACACCTATATTGGCATACTGGTGTCAGTAGTACTCACTAGGTGCATAGAAATGGATGAGCAACAGTTAAGGGGGTGTAGAAAAAACACTTACTTGGATATTTTCTACAAAAGTAGGGGTTTCAATAAGTGGTAGCTGTACACATGGGATTCATCAAATTAAGTTTTGGAGTTCAAACAAAGTCACTGGTTAACAGATGGGAATGGAGAGTAAATAAATTCTTCGATGCTGGGTAAATGAAGTGAGATATTACAAAGACTTATTAGAGTTGGGAGACATTGATTTGGTTTTATAGACATTTTAGACATTTTAGACATAGACATTTTATTGATTTGGGAGACATTTTTCGAAGGTTTATTAAAGTGTTGCAATATGACATTTGGCAAGGAAAATTATTGGATGGGAAAATTAGATCTGTTTATAAAATGAGTTTGTTGACCCATTGAAGTTAATTCTTTGAATTGTTGTTTAATTAGCATTTTGAGTTCAAATTGGAAATAGTTTGGTAGAGCTTTGGTTAAAACCTTTGGTTGCAGTGTTTTGGAACAAATTGATAAACCGTAGGAGGTTGATGAGAACAGAAACAAATATGGACCTAAAATAGAAAGATTGTTATGATGATATGAATAATACCGAGATTAAAAGAATGAATCAAGTGATGTTGCAAATGAATAGTGAATACAGTAGAATTAAGATAATGGCATAACGACAATGTTATGAGTTGTGTCAATTACAATATCAGTGAACTCATATCACCACGAGTGACACACTGTTAGGGAAAAAAAGAGGGAAAAGAAAAAGTGGAGAGGAATTATGGTAATAATACATTATGCTTAATTTGTTGGTTTGGGAAAATTGTTGTTGGGAATTAGGTATTCCCGTTTGTGATTGTAATCATATACAATTTATTTTCTTAGAGTAGTGCTAAAATACCTGCATGAGTTAATTTTTGAACTATATTAACCTGAAAGCAATTGTGGATGCTATTCTTAGTTTAGTAATAAAATACATACCTGATTGAATATTATTTGTGTGACGCATATAAATGAATATAACTTTTTGTGTTAAGGAAAAACAACAAATTGTTGAATGTGAAACTGTCGGAAGATATACATGATTATGCTGATTTCATGGTAAGATGTACCCTATCTGATTCAGTGTGTGTGGAAAGCAGATTCAGATGTGACTGAGCATAAGGATAAGACGAGATCACATTTTGGAGGGATTGCTAACGGAATTGGGAAGAAGTTCGAGAAAGAAAATTTGTGGCTAAAAAATGAAGTTAATCGTGGCATACACCCTCTTTCTCAAAGAATGATGAAGACATTCTCCCGTGTAACTTGGAGATGAATGCTTACCTTCACCAAGGAAATTTATGTGACCATTTGCCTGGATCACACTGCAACATATGAAAGAAAGGCGATCACTTACTCTTGTTCGAAGGCTTCGAACATTCACCACATCAGAAGTTGCAGGACAACGACATTTTACCTGCAACCTCTGTGAAATGCGGGGACATATGTTATTACTTCACCAACGTCCGGGGAACCAGCATGGAGCTGCAAAAAACGGCTGTGCCCTTGTCACAACAGCTGTGCACGATTCTGCTGGTTGCTCCTGGTAAGGACCATGAATGACCTGAACACCATGGTCCCAACATCATTGTGGATGCATCCGGCATCCCTGTTCCACATCTTGCTGGCCAATCAACGTCACACCAATACTTGCTGCCCACTCACAATGAGGGAGGAGGCAAGTCGACTACAACTGGGTGAAGGCCTTGTTCAGGAATTACTATGGTTTACAGCAAAAAGTGGCAAGAATGCTACAAGGAGAGCAGGGTCAGTCTATGACTCCGCAATGTTACCACAACAGCGAAATCCTACACGAAGTAGTGCAGGAGCTATGAAGACATTAGGAGAAAATGTTTCATACCAGGATTCAAACACAAGTGATCAGCCCTTCCTTTCAAACAAAGTCAACATTTGTGTGGAGGCAAACGTTTTTGCCAGATGGTGCAGATGCTTTACAAAACTTGAAAATGAAGTGAAATTGTTGTATCTTGGTGATGGTGAAGTGTTGTTTTGAAAATATATTTGTGATGCAAATGCAATAGATTGAACGATATGGAAGGAGTCAATGACCAACGAAATGTTTTGTGATTCTTGCAGGATGACGGTGTATGCCCAAGGGAATTTGATTACCAAAGTGATTGATTATTTACTTATACTTGTAATGATGTTTACTTGTAGTGATTGATTGTTTACTTATATTGATGTTTAGATTAATGGTTAATATAAACAAAAACAAAAAGATGAGGGAATTGTGGAAGTGTAACTCAGTGTAACTTATTAATTGGCACTGGTAACTTATTAATTAACACTGGTAACGAAGCAGATACATTTTACCTGCAAACTCTGTGAAAGCCGAGTTCGTAAATGAGTGTCAGGAATGTGCCCGAACATGGTAATCTCTTGTCCACCTGGTCACAGCCCCTGGCTGGAGCACCCCCCTATCGTTTGGTAAATGGAACTCACAGCAGGAGGGGAGCGAGCTGATGCCAGGACTTGGTGCATGCATGACCTCGGGGCATTAGCGGAGAAAGGATTAACGTTCAGCGGACAGGGGATTAAGTCCAGTTTGTCCATATAAACGAGAGCAAACGTTGAGTCAAAGAGACTTGTGAGCAGAAGCTCTGACCGACGGAACGGACGAGGACTCATCATCAGACCCTCTGCCCGACGGGAGTGGCGGAGGAACATCGGCCGAACGAGAAGTACCATGCGAAAAGAGTTAACCTGGTCCATTGAATTAAGCGGTATTATTTGGTAATTGGAATGAAGTGAATAACCAGTTAATAAACCAGACCTTTTGTAAAACCTGTGTCTGGTCATTGGAGTCTTGAGTCTCCCCCAATACTTCCCCTACAGGGCGTAGGCGAGATAGGGGGCACCTCCGGGACACAAAGGTGATCCAGGGGGAGGAGGCTGTTTCACAGCACCACTTGGTTGTCTGCGACATAAGGGTGAAATGTGCTAGGAGAGCTCGGCGGGTGAAGTACCAAGGGAGAATGAAGGTGTGGACTGTGGAGGTTGAAAGAGGAGACGGTGAGGGAGGCATTAAAAGAGAGGCTGACTTTTGGTAGAGGATGATGTGGTTGAGCTTGCAAGTGGTTGGAAGTCAATGAAAGATAGTCTGTTGGGAGCCTTTAGTGGGGTATGTGGATGGACAAAAGGACCACCAAGGCACTCGGAAACATGGTGGTGGGATGATGAAGTTGGAAAGAGGATTGACGAGAAGAGGAAGAAGTTCAAGGCATGGCAGAAGGCGAAGGGTACGGGGGCATAAAAGGCAGAGCATGAAAGTTATAAGGCAGCCAAAAGGCTGCAAAGAAAGAGGTAGCAAAGGTGCAGGAGGCATGTAGGAAAATGTTCGGAGAACGTATGGATTCGGAAGAGGGTCAGAGAGCGGTATTGAGGATTACAAAGCAGATAGCGAAAGAGAGATGTGATGCGATGGGGGTGAGTTGCTTGAAGGATGAAGTGGGACAAATTGTTGTGGACCCCGATGGAATTAAAGGAAGATGGAAGAGATAAAAGGAAATTCTGTTTTATGCAGAGAATGATGGGATGGCAACACAGAGATTAACCCAGTTTTCGGACTGGCAGAGAAGATAACTGAGAAGGAAGTGGAGGAAGCTTTAAAAGCAATGAAGAGGAGAAAAGCGGCAGGGCTGACGAGAGTTGTGGGAGATATTTTTAAGGCAGTGGGAAGTTGGGGGTGTGAAGAGAATGACAGAGATCTGTAATCTGGTGGTGAAAGGAGGCCGCATTCCAGTGGATTGGGAACTGAGTACCCTCGTCTCTCTATACAATTGGAAAGGTGACCCTCTGGACTGTGGCTCGTATCGAGCGATAAAGTTATTGGAGCATGGAATGAAGGTATTGGAAAGGGTGTTGGACAGGAGGATAAGGAAGAAGGTGAAGATCGACGAAATGCAGTTTGGATTTATGCCAGGAAGAGGAACGACAGACGCACTTTTTATTGTAAGGCAGTTGCAGGAGAAGTGCATGGAGAAGAGGAAGAGCTTGTTTCGTGGGTTTGTTGATCTGGAGAAAGCATTCGATAGGGTTCCACGTGAAGTAGTGACATGGGCATTGAGGAAGTTAGGAGTGGAGTAATGGTTGATCAGAGTAGTGATGGCAATGTACGAGAGAGCGCGCACAGCTGAAAGGACGAAGGACGGGAACAGTGGTGAGTTTGAGGTGAAGGTGGGAGTGCATCAGGGGTCAGTACTAAGCCCAATACTATTTGTAGCTGTGATGGAGATGCTGGCTCGGAATGTAAAGGAGAGTTTACCCGTGGGAGTTGTTGTATGCAGATGGTCTGGTGTTGATTGCGGAAAGTATGGATGGACTGAAGGAGAAGATGAACAAGTGGAAGGAATGTATGGAGACAAAAGGTCTGAAGGTGAATATCGGAAAAACTATTGTGATGGCAAGTGGTAAAGCATGTGGTGAGGTGGACAGAACTGGGAAGTGGCCGTGTGCTGTATGCAGGAAGGGTGTCGGAGTGATCACCTAACCCTAACCAAGAAAGACTTGGCTAAAGGTGGTGGAAGAAGAAATGCGGGCAAGGGGAGATGCAGAAAATAGGGCAAAATTGAGAAGATTGTCATGGGGCCCGCAAGGCTAACCCCCGCTCTAGCAGGGAAAATGGCCTTAAAATGTCTGTTGTTTTTGTTTTTGTTGTTATTGTTGTCCTGGTTTCATGGCAGGCGGTCACAGTTTGGCTCGTAATTGCTCCTGGTTTCGTGGCAGGCGGTCACAGTTTGGCTCATGATTGCTCGCTCTGTTCCGGCATTCGTGACAGGCGGTCACAGTTTGTTCTCTCTCTATCCCTGGGCCTTCGGTGGAAGCGGCTGTGCTTTGAGTGATACACGCTCGCGAGGCACGTGGTAGAAGCCTGGTGAATTGTGCAATCTGAGGAGGAAGGGTTCCGGCTGCCTCGCATGGGCGGCTGGCTGTGTCGTGACTTCACGCCATCAGGCGTTTTTCCCGCGCAAGGCCTTGGGGACCCATTCAACGACCACCAGGGTTCGATGGCCGTTTGAGGAGACCAGAGCTGAGTACTGGCCAACACACCACACCACATTTTTTTTTTCTCCCTGTGTCTGTATATGAGTCCGAGAGGAGGGTCCCTCATTTAGGAATCTTAGTTTACCATGCGTTCATATCTTTGATGCCTGTGTTGAAGTTGTGTGCATAAACAAAGCCATGAACACTTCACTGTTGAAGAACAGGTTTGTGTGCATTAACAAAGTCATGAACGCTTGTAAATATTTTTAATAACCCTGGGAAAATACTCATTTGGTTACAACAGAAATACATCATATATATAAAACTCACACAGCACAGGACCCAGGTCGAAATGAGCATTCTTCACCGATTGAGCGAACTTAACTCAATTTATATCATTTTGAACAATAGGGGAATGATGATTGGGTTTTCACAGAAGGAGTGGGTAGGGGGTAGGAGATCGGGGGCTGAGGGATTCTGATAAAGGATTAGGGAGGGGTAGATCTGGGGGACGGGGATCACTGATGAAGCAAGAAGTAGGGAGGGGATTGATTTGGGGCCGAGGAAGTTTGATAGCCATTATCTTCTCAGCGGGTAACAAACAACAGAGAAGTTTTGTGGTTTGTTTCACAAACTCTATTCCCAACTTAGTATTTACACAAGACTGCACATGAAAGATATGTATATCTTCCCATCACAAGGCGACTTTTGAGTCTACCAGATTCTGAGTTATACTCTTAAATTCCTTAGTTTGTAATACACACACATATATATTATATATATATATATATACAGTGTATATATATATATATATATATATATATATATATATATATATATATATATATATATATATATATATATATATATATACATAGATATATATATATATACACATCCTTAATAATATAATAAATCCTTTCCTACAAGATCATTATGAACTATAGCATAGTATTATTAAGATTCATCAAATAACTAAACTATTTCTATCTCATTGTCATTACAATACATTTTATTAATTAAGAGGATCAGGGACAAGTTTGAATTTGAATGCCTACGATAACTCGCCTACTCCTGGCCTGTAGAGGTCTTTATAATTCTGCACCTGCATTATTTTCATTCAACCCTTATTTGTTGCATTTCCAAGCTCTTGTCCTGTACGTTCATTTGCTTGTGGTTTCGGAAAACACTTTGTCGCATCCATCCGTTCCATTAAGACGGAGAGACCTCCGTTTCCCTCGTGTGCCATATAAAGGGACCACCATATTTTCGGCTCGTACGCCTCGGAGTTAAAGCTCGGTTTGCCATCCTTCACCCAGGTGTCTTAACCCCGGGGACGCGACAATATCTCAGTCAACAATGTCAAACACTGCATTTGTTCCTATATTGTCTAACGTAACCCTGACTGTTTCTTGCAGCTCTGTCTTATTGCTCGTTTCTCAAGAGTAATGTCTTCATCCAGCTTCAGGCCACACAATGACCTGCACTTAGAAATGCCCAAAAAAGTTACTGTGAATTTACAGTCGAGAAAACAACATCAAAGTGATCATGCTGCAGCCTGATGTACATAGCCAACTGCATGACATTATCATGCAAATTTTCGTCAACATGCATCGGGGAGTACCTTACCCAATCCATACTCTCACTGTTGTACACATACACTGGGGTATTCAGCAAATGTGCGAGAGTAAGAATTTCGTTTTCTGTACCCCAAGTACCTGCACTGTCCATACGCGAAGCTCTTATGTTGGCTTCAACACTGGACACACCAGTGGAAAGTATGAATGGCTCAATATCAGACATGTGTGTGACAATTGCAGAACACACAGCTCCGTTTTGTTGTTGCGAGCCAGTGATTATATGTCCAAATGAGCGAAATAAACAGTTACCGTCCCATTTGATTTTTTGAAACCTATGATATTCTGGACATGTAAAAATCACATGTGGACCACCACGACTTGTACCATTGGACCTGACGAAAACAAGACCGAGCATATTGCACGCTGAGCACTGCCATTCCTCAGTGATGGAATAGTACCTATGATAAGGCCATTCCTGTATATTGGCTGTCTGGGGGAGGGGTGGGTGGTATTGTTTTTAACAGCTTTCTTTTTCTTGTCTGACTTTCCATCATTGACATTCTGCTGTGAATTGGTACGTTTGTTTTTCCCAGGTGGTCAGAAGGCATATTGGAGGTAGCTACTGGAGCGGCTCTTTCGTTTTAAGAGACCGGATAACATCCGTTAGCTCCTCGAATGTAACTGATGTGGTTTCCCTCCAGCCCAGGGGTTCCCAACCTGTGGGTCGTGACCCCCAGGGGGTCGCGGTGGGTGGGCTGGGTGGGTCGAGAAGCCTTGGGAGAACTTGGTAGCCTTGGGAGAAGGGAACATTACCAAAACTTTCATTTCGCTGATACCTAGAACACACAACATAATGTTGTGCCGGTGGAGTTGGCTATAGTTTTTGCTCGCTCTTTTTTATGTGTTGCCGATATGAGTGGAACATTGTCTATTTCCGGGTTTTTGTATTTACAGATCTGAAGGAATGGCTAAAAGGCGTAAGTACTCGGAAGACGACCTCAACATTGGCTTCACCACAGTACTCGCCAACAACGGCGTAGAGAAATCTCAGAATCATTGGAATCTCCTGCGATGTAGTCAACACCGAGGGCCTTTCACTCACTCACCGCAGGCAGGTTGGTGGTCTTTCTGTCTTCTACCGACTCCTCTCCGGCCTTGCTCCCCCAGCTCTCTCTGTGCTCTGTCCCCCCAATATTCCTTCAGGTCGCACAAGATCTGCCTGCAACCCTCTTATGGTTAAACTGCCAAAGTCTAGGCTCTCTGCTCACCTTCACTCTTTCATTCCCCTTTTCTCCCGCCTCTGGAACAAACTCCCCCACTCCCTTCAATCCCACTCCTCCCTCCAGGTCTTTAAAACAGCTGTTCACCACCATCTCTTATCTTCCCCCATCGAAAACCTTGATCTTTTCTACCCCCGGTAATTCACCCCAGAGTCCTTGTTCATATGTTTTATTCCTCTCCCACCTCCCCCCAAGTCCTCCCGATGTCCCTGCTCTCAAATGTTGTGTTTGTGTCCTTCCCCCTCTTCCCCCTCTCTTTTGTGTCCTTCTCCCTCTCTCCCCATCTTGTCTGCCGCTCCCCTTGTTTTTTCTGTTTTGTGTGTCGGTTTGTCTTTTTGTGTGATTAATGTTAGCTCTTTCACGAGCCTCGATCTTGTATACAAAAAAAAAAAAAAAAAAAAAAAAAAAGCATCTTGTGCCATATTGTCCTGAGTGCGGAGTCGAAGAAACCTCCGAAACTCAAGCGTCACCTCGAGACAAAGCATCTGGAATACGCAGAGAATGATTTGGAGTTCTTCAAACGCCATGAGCTTCTTCTCAAACGTCAAAAGCTCGATGCTAGTGGGTCTTTTCAGCAACATCGTGCAGCAGCAGTGGAGGCCTCATATGAAGTTGCGTTGGAAATTGCCAAACACAAAAAAGCCTCACACCATTGGAGAGACACTTCTCAAACCCTGCATGTTGAAGATGGTGAAGCTCGTTCTCGGGGAAGCCAGCACGAAGAGGATGCAGCAAGTATCTTTGTCGAATAATACTCTTCAGAGGCGTATTTCTCATATGCCTATGGATGTGAAAGAGCAGGTTTTGTATGAAATCAAAGATTCTCCGTTGTTCTCCTTTCAACTCGACGAATCAACGGATGTGAGTTCATGTTCTCAGTTGCTTGTCTTCATGAGGTACATTCATTCAAACGACATCAAAGAAGAAAGCCTCTTCTGTCGTGCACTTTAAACCACTACAAAAGCTGTTGACGTCATGAAAAAGATGAATTCTTGGATCTATTGTCACGCAACTCCAATTAACACCAGAGTTGCGGATGCCAATCACGAAGGCTTTACTCCCGAAGGGAAAACTCAATGGTGGATTCCGCAACCAAAGCTACTCAAGCGCGCGGGATGAAGGGAAGCGGCGAGAGCCCCCGAAGCCTTATCTGTTAAATCACTCACCCGGAAAACTGCGTTCAAGTATGTACAGAAAATAATTCAACGATTTATTAACGGTTCCAAGAGCAAAGAAATGTGATGCTTTAAACCCCCTATATGGAGTACTCCCACTCGACAGACTTATTAAACAAACCACAGGGCAGACGACGAAATGAACAAAGAGGGTGTGTGTGTGTGGTGCGTTCTTAGCTTTGCTCGCTCGGGAGCGTGGCATAGAGCTAGCGCAGGCCTTGGACAGCTAGGCCCTGACACGTGGGCAGGAGGGGTCTCCCCGAGGTGACTCACTCGCCGCCCCCGGTCCTCTTGCACCGCAACTCTCAAACGCTCGCCGCCCCATCCGAAGGACCGCGGTTTCTGGGGCTGTCGTCTCTGCTCGGTGCTTTGGAGATCATGAGTGGTTGGCGATGGTACGCACGAGGCCACGGATGCGGCCACCAATGGGGCGAACCTCGGCACAACAGCCACCCATGCAAGCACGCGATCCGATCGCAGGGAAGATGGGAGGGAACGAAGGCAGGGGGGAACGAGAGGGAAAAATGTCCAGTGCACTCTATCACGACTGAATTCTCTCAGCTCTCCCAAATGGCGTCTGCTCTGCCTCGTGTCCAACTCCGAACTCTCTTCTTCTCCTTGTGTCGTCACTTCCCTCCGGTCCTCCATCCCGCCCTCCCCCATGACGTCAAAAGATCCGCTCCCATCTCATCGTGTCTCGGCAGGGCGTGTCTCAGCCTGCCCGTTTTGGTGGGTGTTGTTTCATTGATGTGAAAGGGAAGGGAATTAATTAATGTGGGTGTGCTAGGGGCACGAATTCCTACCGTCTAGGTGCGGTGCCAAAAGGGACATTGGATTGACCACAGAGGTGGGAAAACACACAAAGTTACCCTTATCACCCTGACTACTTAGCACTTCCTGTCCCCGTACAGGAAATACATACACAATAACCCCGGCCTACGGCTACACATACCAACTTAAAGGTACATAGTGGGTTCTAGCTATCGCGACATCCCAGAGCATGTCACCTACTCAGATCTATTCTGCTCTATATATTACTACCCAAATTCATAACACAGCCCCTCCCCCCCCCCCCCCCCCTTGGAACCCTAGCTCCTGCAAGGTTCACTGCAGGCGCTACCATTCCAGCCTTAATACTTACTGTCTCACACATAATTAACCTATAAAATAAAACAGGAAGGGCTGTGGGAAGTGAGTCGGACTACTTACCTACACTTCCTTCACAAGCTAAACCCCTTAACAATCATGCAAGTATGTACATTCATTGGTCTTCATTGTTCCTTCAGAGGGAGGAAACAAACAACACTCAAAACTCCTACCTTATCCACAAAACTTAACCTTATTCAAAAATTCAAAACTCTAACCTTTGTACATACCCCGGTCTACAGACCGCGTCCCCCGGTGGATGCCACAAGACACAACCTTACCTGCGGGGCCATCCCCAATGCACCCCCTAAATTTCAACGGGCCATGTCCAGGTGATACAGGTGAGTGACATGGCTCGGTGGATTTCGCCCCCATTCATTCAACACAAACCCCTTAACCACTCATTCTCCTTCCACCACTCATTACTACACAAAATCATCATTACCAGCACTTATTTCACCCCCCTTGCAGGACCAGGAATTGATGTCATTCGTGTGTGTGCATTCCTCAACTAGGCAGCGGGGAGGTACCGCACAAGAAGATGGTGGGGGCACTTCAGGCTGTGGTGCCCGTAGTCCCAAAAACAAGTCAACCGACTTTCAAGTTCATTGCCCCCCCCCCCCTTTACCTCTTGGCCCATGGCAGCCCAACAGCCCCTTTCCGCCGTTACCTCGCCGGTGAGGGTCTCCACACACACCAGGCTCCTCCGTGGCCTCCTGCTCCAGCGCAGCAACACGGGTCACCGGGGGACTTCCTCACTCCGCGGTGCCCAACCAGACCCTCCACCGACGAGCTCCAATTTCCAGATATCATCGGCTGCCAGGGGTAATTGCCGCAGAGGGGGGCCGCAGGCATCGCTCCTCAGAGCTGGATCCGTACCTGCGGACACACACACCTTCCCCACCCACAAGACCCCAAAACACACTTCCTCCCCCGCTGCCATTCAATTCTCAACACAACTCAGCACAATTCCATCGATGGTGTAAAAGATGTTACTGAAGGAGCTCGGGCTCCCACGTCGATCGGAAGAATGGACGCGACAAAAAGCTGGAATTCGTCCGAGTTGCTTTAATCAAACAAAACACTCAGGTACTCTGAAAAGCCCGTTTATTGGGCAGCAATATATATACACACATTATCCCCGAGCGTTTGCCCAGGAAAGGCAAGAGTGGGCGTGGCCGAGCGTCCTGGCTGCGGCCTGGCAATTTGAGGGCGAGCCTGCCCGGGCATCCCGACCGAGGCCTGGCAAGTTGAGTGCGGGCCTGCCCGGGCGTCCTGGACGAGCCCGGCATGGTGATCACTCCGCGTCCTTGATAGGTGCAAGGCGATTGTGAAAACCCAGCGGTAGCCACTACACACGTCCCCCCAGAATCGACTTGCACCGGCAGGGTCAATTTGAGGGGGGTCCTGATGACCCGGCCGAAGCGACCCCTGGCGGGTCGTGGGGGGGGGTCCGGTGTGGTGGTGGGCGGTCGAGTGGGGGGCACCGTGGACGGGGGGCGGCCTCGCCGTGGCGGAAGGGCCACCCGTGGTGGTTGGTCGCCGTCCACGTGCGCCGGCTTGAGGCGGTCCACCGCAATCCGGTCCGACCTGCCGCCGATGTCGATGACGAACGACTTGTCGTCCCGTCGCAGGACCCGGAAGGGCCCGTCGTACAACGGCCAGAGTGGCCCCCGATGTGCGTCGTGATGCACAAAAACATACTCCGCTGTGCGAAGTGCTGGGGGGACGTAGGACTGGGGGTCACCGTGGTGGGATGTTGGCACGGGGGCAAACCGTCGGGCGGCCTCCTGGAGGTCTGAGCGCTGGTGAGCTGCGGACCAGGGACTGGTAGCGTCGGGCACGAATTCGCCCGGGATGCGTAGCGCCTGGCCGTAGACAAGCTCGGCGGTGGATGCCTGGAGGTCCTCCTTGGGGGCCGTGCGGAGGCCCAAAAGGACCCACAGCAGCCGGTCGGCCCAACCGCCGTCTTGAAGGCCGGCCATGAGCGCGGCCTTCATGGAGCGGTGGAATCGCTCGCACAACCCGTTTGCTTGGGGGTGGTAGGCCGTAGTACGGTGGAGCTTGACCCCCAGGTTGCGGGCGACCACGCCCCACAGCTCGGAGGTGAACTGTAGTCCGCGGTCTGACGAGATGTCCGCCGGTGCGCCGAAGCGGGCGACCCAGGTGGCGATGAAAGCCTGCGCCACGTCGGCGGTGGTGGTGGAGATGAGGGGAACGGCCTCCGGCCACCTGGTGGTCCTGTCCACCATGGTGAGCAGGTGTGTGAACCCCCGTGACGGGGGGAGGGGGCCCACCAGATCCACGTTGACGTGGTCGAAACGTCGTTCGGGCACGGTGAAAGGTGCCAGCGGGGCCTGGGTGTGTCGGTGGACCTTGGCCCGTTGGCAGGCTGTGCAGGTGCTGGTCCAATCGCGGACGTCCCGACGAAGGCCGTGCCAGACGAATCGCGCCGACACCAGCTTCTGGGAAGCTTTCCGGCCCGGGTGGGAAAGGCCGTGGAGGGAGGCGAAGATGCGGCGTTGCCAGGTGACGGGCACGATGGGGTGAGGCTGGCCTTGGGAGACGTCGCAGAGCAGGACAGTGTCCGCGAAGGGGATGTCGGCCAGGCGGAGGCCCGTGTCTGCCGCCCGGAGGGCTTGCACCGTGGTGTCGGTGGTTTGGTCCGCCGCCATAAGCGCGAAGTCCACGCCCAGGTGGACCGCGTTCGCGCTGGCCCGGGAAAGACAGTCGGCCACGGCGTTGTTTTTGCCGGCGACGTGCCGGATGTCCGTGGTAAACTCCGACACGGCGGAGAGGTGGTGCTGTTGGTGGGCCGACCACGGCTCCATGACCTTGGCCATTGCGTAAACCAATGGCTTGTGGTCGACGAACGCCGTGAAAGGTCGGCCCTCCAGGAGGTGGCGGAAATGGCGGATGGCCACGTGTAGACCAAGGAGCTCACGGTCAAACGTGCTGTATTTGAGCTCGTTCGGCCGGAGCTGCCGGCTGAAAAAAGCGAGTGGCTGCCAAACCCCATTCACCCATTGCTCATGTACGGCGCCCACCGCGTAGTCGGAGGCATCCGTGGTGAGGGCGATGGGAGCGTTGAGCACTGGGTGAGCGAGCAGTGTTGCATCAGCGAGGGCCCGCTTTGAGCTTTGGAAGGCCGCGTCCATTGCTGCGGACCAGGCGATGTCGTCCTTGGCCGGCTTGCCCCGGGGGGCTTCGTAGAGGGGCCGCATGAGTTGAGCAGCGCGGGGCACGAAGCGGTGATAAAAATTCACCATTCTCAGGAATTCCTGCAGGGCCTTTATGGTTCGGGACGCGGGAACGTGGTGATGGCCTCGACCTTGGTTGGCAGCGGCACGGCCCCGTTCTTGGTGATGTGGTGGCCCAAAAAATCAACGGCCATCGTGCCGAAGTGGCATTTGGCCGGGTTGATGATGAGGCCGTGCTCGCTGAGGCGCCCAAACAGTGTTCGGAGGTGGAGGAGGTGCTCGGCCCGGGACGTGCTGGCGACGAGGATGTCGTCCAGGTAAACGAAAAGGAACGGAAGGTCACGCAGCACGCCGTCCATCAAGCGCTGGAACGCCTGAGCCGCGTTCTTGAGACCAAACGTCATCCGTAAGAATTCGAATAAGCCGAACGGTGTGATGACTGCCGTTTTAGGGACGTCGGCCGCCCTGACAGGTACCTGGTGATATCCCCGTATGAGATCAATTTTCGAAAAAATGACCCGTCCCTCCAGATGGGCGGAGAAGTCTTGGATGTGCGGGATCGGATACCTGTCGGGGGTGGTAGCATCGTTAAGGCAGCGTTAGTCGCCACATGGGCGCCAGCCGCCCCCTGGCTTTGGGACGATGTGTAGTGGCGAAGCCCACGCGCTATCGGAGTGCCGCACGATGCCGAGGTGTTCTAAAGCGTCGAACTCGGCTTTGGCCATGGCGAGCTTGGCTGGGTCGAGGCGGCGGGCTCTGGCGTAGACCGGCGGGCCCGTGGTTGGTATGTGGTGCTCGATCCCATGCCGTACTGCGAAGGCCGAAAACGTCGGCCACGTGAGGGCCGGGAACTCTGTGAGCAGGCGAGCAAACTCGTTCGCCGCCGGGAATGCGCATGCCAGCTCGGTCGGTGCGGAGCTGCTCAATGTGCATACCAGGGAGCTGAAGGTTTCGGCGTTGATTAAACGACGCCATTGGACATCCACCAGCAGTCCGTGTGCGCAGAGGAAGTCGGCGCCTAGCAGTGCCATGGGCACATTTGCGGTTACAAACGTCCAAGCAAAGCGTTGTCCTGGTCAGAGGCGGGTATGACGCTCAGTTGGGCGCCGGTGTCGCACAGGAAGCGCCGTCGGGACGCTTTATCCATGATGAACAGTAAGTTGCCCATGTGGCCGGCACTCATGGCTGGTAATGAATGCCGGCCCGGCCGTTTCCCGGCCTGCTGAATGTGCACGGGGGTCGGCATGTCCGGGCCTTCTGTCCGAACCTGGCATGATAGTAACACCATGCTTGGTCAGGTGGAGGCCCCGGTCGTCGTGCTGGAGGTGGTCGGCTCGGTGTAGCGGCCGCCAATTGCGTCGGCAGTTCGGTCATCGACCGTGCCGGGTGCTCGGGTGCCATGGGTGTTGCGTCGGACGGCGGTGGGCCCCAGGTCGCTGCTGCGATGCGCTGGCCTGCGGCAGAGATCTTGTCGGCTTCCCTGGCAAGGGCACGGGGATCCGTGATCGTCGTGCTTGCCAGGGTGAGGCGTACCGGGCTAGGCAGCTGACGGAGGAACAGCTCCCGGAACAGGAATGCCGGAGAGTGCTCGCCGAGCAGCGAAAGCATGTAGTCCTTTCGCTCAGAAGGGCGCGTGTCGCCGAGCTCGGGCAGGTCGAGCAGGCGCCGTGCGCGTTCCGCCGATGGGAGGGCGAAAGCGTCGAGGAGGAGCTTTTTAATCGCACCGTATTTGTCAGCGGCTGGCGGGCTCTCGAGGAGGCTCAGGGCGCGGGCCGCGGTGGCTGAACCGAGCGCTGCTACCACATGGTGGAAGCGGGTGTCGTCGGCCATGATGCCTCGCAGGGCGAACAGGGAGTCCGCCTGTGCGAACCAAACCGCCGCGTGAGCCTCCCAGAAGGTAGGCAGTTTAAGGGCTACTGCCGTGTCCATGTCGGTAGGTCACCAATGAAGGAGCTCGGGCTCCCACGTCGATCGGAAGAATGGACGCGACAAAAAGCTGGAATTCGTCCGAGTTGCTTTATTCAAACAAAACACTCAGGTACTCTGAAAAGCCCGTTTATCGGGCAGCAATATATATACACACATTATCCCGGAGCGTTTGCCCAGGAAAGGCGAGAGGGGGCGTGGCCAGGCGTCCTGGCTGCGGCCTGGCAAGTTGAGGGCGAGCCTGCCCGGGCATGCCCGGGCATGCCCGGGCGTCCCGACCGAGGCCTGGCAAGTTGAGCGCGGGCCTGCCCGGGCATCCTGGACGAGCCCTGCATGGTGATCGCTCCGCGTCCTTGATAGGTGCAAGGCGATTGTGAAAACCCAGCGGTAGCCACTACATTACAAAAGATGTGCCATGGCCTGCCACATGTGAAATGCCACAGTTCACATTTAACCGATACACATTTCCAAAAGCACAATAATCACCCCTCATTGTCTCCAATAATCATCACTCATCCTCAGGTTTCCACTCTCACGACCACATCAAAACACATAACCACAACACCAACACAAACGCCACCCACAAGACTTTGTGGCACACAATCCAATCCCCTCACCGGCCATGTCATCACTCTCACCCGCCTCCCAACTCCAAATTACATGTCCCCAAAATTTCCCATAAGCAGGTCCTGAAGCCTGGGACAGTACACCTCAAAACACTCACCTCAAGTGCAGGTAATTTCCGGTTGGTCAGGTCCAAAGTGCAATCCACCCTTCAAAATCCCAAAATTTCACATTGGGCCTACCAAATTCTTCCAAATATCTCTTTTGTCCCACTACACTGGCAGGTATGTGGATCCGCATCCAACGGTGATCATCACTACACAATTACCTGTGGCCACGATAGCTCTGCACCTCTACCGTGCAAGGGTCATCAGGACAAGGTGAGCAGTCAAAACGCCAACATGGCCCATGAGCGTCCATAAGGGTGCGACCCACCATCCATCCTTCGGCTCCCCTGCGAGGAACACAGCTGCACCAGCCCCAGCTGGCCAATGTGGTGAGCACCTGCTGCCACAACACACACTACTGCACACACAACCTCGGCCCTGGGGGAGACGGTCGCAGTGCGTGGCATTCCCCTCACGTCACCTACGCCACCCTCTCATCCCCCATTCCACAGAACCGCAGCCCCCCCAGTGCTCACCCACACTTGACCACACCAAGGACCTGTCAACAGCAATGCTCCACCAGGAGACCCACCCAGAAGACATGGTCCACACACCTCGGACACGCACAGCACCACGTTGACCCTCAGGCTACACAACTATATCCCCATATAAATCCCGCGTCCCAAATATCAGAACAGTCGCCCCCGCAACCAGTTGAAAGCTGTGTTCTGATACCCTGTCAATTTTATCACAGCCTCCAACACTTTGGTCTAACACACCTGGATCAATAATGGCGTCACTATACAGTGTCCACCATTTCTCTTCACAAAATTCACCCCTTAATTAACATCTAACCCACAGATTACCCATGCCAAACATTTTTCACATTTCACTCATTTCACCAAAGAAAGATGCTTTGCCATACACATGCCAGCTGAGCATGGCCCATATGCTCGGCTCTTTACACATCTCCCGATTCACCAACCCCATGGCTCTCTTCCCAACCCGAGAGTCCATAAATCATAACGGAACATCTGTGGAAGGTCACTCACACCATCACGTTCCACAGATGCCCCAATGGTTGTCCAGCAGGCTATGTCCATCCCTGTCCATTCGGTTCGACCCGTGTCCATAGCCCAGCACAACATGTCAGGTCACCACATGCCGGCTGTCCCAAAGTCTCAGGTAGAGGGTGTCAGGTCGCATGCCCGGGTGGTCACTACATCAGGCCCAGGCTGGCCTTCCGCGGTGCCGCCACCAAAGCGCGACCCACAACACCTCCCCCTAGTGGTCCTCAATAAATACCATCGCAGGCTTGAGAAACCACCTCGGACCCCCTTGAGGTCTTAACCCCCACCAGGGTCCAGTGGCCCTGCTGGCCCGAGCCACCAGCTCGGACGGCGCCCCGACGGACAAGGGACACCACACTCCACCAGACCCCCCGTGGGGCCCAGGTCGTACCTCGACACCCAATGTTGAACCCCACATCCAAATCTCGCCAGCACAGCCCCACAGCTGGCTGGCAAACCCAAATTTTTAAAGGGGCAACTTTTCCCTGAGGCCATCACCATTGACCTCGCCATGACCAAATCCCGCGGCCTGGGGACCAACTCCAACCAGGCTGCTCCAATTCAATTTCCCATTTTAATTTTCTTTGAGATTTCCTTTTAAAAATTTTGATTTGCCATCCCAAACCACAGCTGCAGGTAACAACCTCTACCACCGGTTGTTCTGCCCCTCTCTGCAGCTGGTCCACATTCCCTACGGGGACCAAATCTCCAGAGGCTCTATCTCCCAAGCCTCCAAGATCCAAATCCAGCCCGGAGTCAACACACTCCCCCAACTGGTTGTTCAATTTCGGAGCCTCAGTTACCAAATCGTAGTGTACCGTGAGAGTCCCCTTGGTCATTACAACCACCTCCTCGGACCAACTCACCTCATTACCCAGACTCCTTTGGGCCTGTTCAACCTCGTCCTCCATGGGACTGTCCCAGGTCCCCAGCCGCTGAATCACATCATGCTCGTCATCATCCCCCATCAATCCCGGCTCTGACAGGTCTTCCCCAATATCCCCAATAAATACCCGGTCCGGCTCAATCGCACGGACCCCCAATAACTCTGCCCCCTTTTGCTCTGCACCATCGCCCTGGTGCTGCAAGGATCCCAATGCATCCCCCAGTTGAGGTGTTGTGACATCCACCCGGTCCCGACAAACAACCAGGCCAGCAGGTGGGAAACATCCTTCATTACCATTTCCACATTCAGTCTCCCTATCTACCTGGGCGCACTCCACACTCACCTGTACGCATTCCACGTTTACCTGTAGGCATTCCCCATTAGCCTCTTCATTTGCCATTCCTGGTGCAATTCCCAATTTGCCTTTCCCCCGTTCAGATTCAAACCCTGCCACATTTGGCTTCTCCTGTGCCCCGTCGGCACCATTCTTTAGTTCCTCCTTCAACTCACTTGTCCTGGCATCCATTTTGTTAATCACTCGCTTCATCTGCTCAATCTGAGCATCCCAGCTATTTTCCAACTCATCAATTTTATTACTCTGAGCATCCATTTTGTCATTCATTCCCCGAATTTCTGCAAGGTTTCGTTCATTGGCTGTCTTTCCCTCGTGGTCCCCCTGTACTGTCTTTCCCTCGTGGTCCCCCTGTACTGTCTTTCCCTCGCGGTCCCCCTGTACTGTCTTTCCCCCGCGGTCCCCCTGTGCTGTCTTTCCCTCGTGGTCCCCCTGTACTGTCTTTCCCTCGCGGTCCCCCTGTGCTGTCTTTCCCTCGCGGTCCCCCTGTGCTGTCTTTCTCTCGCAGTCCCCCTGTGCTGTCTTTCCCTCGCGGTCCCCCTGTACTGTCTTTCCCTCACGGTCCCCCACGGTCCCCCTGTGCTGTCTTTCCCTCGTGGTCCCCCTGTACTGTCTTTCCCTCGCGGTCCCCCTGTACTGTCTTTCCCTCGCGGTCCCCCTGTACTGTCTTTCCCTTGCGGGCCCCCTGTACTGTCTTTCCCTCGCGGTCCCCATGTGCTGTCTTTCCCTCGTGGTTCCCCCTGTACTGTATTTCCCTCACGGTCCCCCTGTGCTGTCTTTCCCTCATGGTCCCCCTGTACTGTCTTTCCCTCGCGGTCCCCCTGTACTGTCTTTCCCTCGCGGTCCCCCTGTACTGTCTTTCCCTCACGGTCCCCCTGTACTGTCTTTCCCTCATGGTCCCCCTGTACTGTCTTTCCCTCACGGTCCCCCTGTGCTGTCTTTCCCTCGTGGTCCCCCTGTACTGTCTTTCCCTCGTGGTCCCCCTGTGCTGTCTTTCCCTCGTGGTCTCCCTGTGCTGTCTTTCCCTCGTGGTCCCCCTGTGCTGTCTTTCCCTCGTGGTCCCCCTGTGCTGTCTTTCCCTCGTGGTCCCCCTGTGCTGTCTTTCCCTCGTGGTCCCCCTGTACTCTCTTTCCCTCGCGGTTGTCAGCTCTTTCACGAGCCTCGATTCAGTATACAAAAAAAAAAAACTGCTCTCAGTCTGAACATTCATTGCCTTCATTATGTTTTCATAAAAGGCCTGGAAATCCATCGGGGCCGTCCCTACTGCTCCCGACTCCCCGGTAGGGGAGGGGGATAGGGTGATGCTCGGGACGGGGGAGGTTCCAAGGCTCACCTTTAATTCCCCAATTTCCGGCTCACTCCCTACACTGACGGAGGCCCTGCTGCATACCACCATCTCGTCGACCTCCGACATCCGCTTTTTGGAAGGTCGTTTCCCACGCGCGTATTTATTTGACTTCCAAAAGCACAAAATTTAAATTTGTCAAAGACGCAATATTGCGCTCCGTTCACCCAATTGACTATTCAAATTTCTCCGCCTCGACTATAAAAAATTTTGCGTTGGAACATCGGGCGCGATGTACACCCGACTGTGTCGATGTCTCGCCGTGGACAAAAAAAATTGTCCGACGGGTTCAAATCCCTACTACCTGACACCAAATGTCGCGCAACTCCGATTAACACCAAAGTTGCGGATGCCGATCACGAAGGCTTTACTCCCGAGGCGGAAACTCAATGGCGGATTCTGCAACCGAAGCTACTCAAGCACGCAGGATGATGGGAAGCGGCGAGAGCCACCGCAGCCTTATCTATTGAATCAATTACCCGGAAAACTGCGTTCAAGTATGTACAGAAAATAATACAACGATTTATTAACGGTTCCGAGAACAAAGAAATGTGATGCTTTAAACCCCCTATATGGAGTACTCCCACTCGACAGACTTATTAAACAAACCACAGGGCAGACGATGGAATGAACAAAGAGGATGTGTGTGTGTGGTGCGTTCTTCGCTTTGCTCGCTCGTGAGCGTGGCGTGTAGATAGCGCAGGCCTCGGACAGCTAGGCTCGGGGAAGCCAGCACGAAGAAGATGCAGCAAGTATCTTTGTCGAATAATACTCTTCAGAGGCGTATTTCTTATATGTCTATGGATGTGAAAGAGCAGGTTTTGGATGAAATCAAAGATTCTCCGTTGTTCTCCTTTCAACTCGACAAATCAATGGATGTGAATTCATGTTCTCAGTTGCTTGTCTTTGTGAGGTACATTCATTCAGACGACATCAAAGAAGAAATCCTCTTCTGTCGTGCACTTTAAACCACTACAAAAGCTGTTGACGTCATGATAAAGATGAATTATTGGATCTACGCAACGACTCTCCGGCGCGTGACCTGTTGCAGGAGAAATTGGTGACTCAAATCTGGTGCGCTATGTATCAAATCATATTCCAAAGTCAGCATGCTGGCCTTACGTGTTCTCCTTCCATTTCCCCCCACCTACCTCTGCGAGGCCGGATTTTCTGCCATCGTCCACATCAAAACGAAGACCAGAAACAGATTGGATGTTGAGGATGACATGAGATTGGCTCTGACAAACACCCCGTCACGAATTCCAAGACTCGCTGCTCAGATGCAACCCCAACCATCCCACAAGCCCGGTTGGAGAGATGATGATATGTTAGTGATGACGATCATGGATTGTGTGACGATAGATGGCAGTGAGAAAAAATGATGAGCTTGGTTTGACGAACGAACTAAAATTACCCGAATTTTATAATGTGCAAGGAATATTGTAGTAAAATTTGTAAAAATTGATGAATTAATGATTGTTTTCTCTTTCTTCCCTTTTCCTTCTCAGAAAAATTTGTAAAACAGAAACGGCTGATGGCAGGGGGGTCGCGTGTGTTTCGGGGTTTTGAGAAAGGGGTCGTGAGTACAAAAAGGTTGGGAACCACTGCTCTGGCCAATAGGGTGGGGACAGAGGGGCGGGGCATAGCCTCTCGAGAGGAATTTTTACATGGCCGGACGTGCATGACACTCGTGGTTTTTACTGTTTTGCTTACTTGAAGTGTCAATAAAACGTATTAAACACTCGAACTGCCTGTGTCCTAGATAAACAACTATGAGAGTACGAAAAGATACTCCAACTTTCGTTTTGTTTGCCGACATTTTTTATCCACGTCATCCCTACGTTAGTACGTAGAGTTGAGAGTACCAGCGCACTCTGATAATAATATGACCCTACTGCAAAGCCGCAATGAGCCGGCGAAGCCAACGCCTCTATTGAACTTTTTCGCAATTTTTTATGTATACTTCCGCATCCGCAAGATGGCGGCCTCCATTGAGTGATTTGGTTTTAGAAATATTTTTTCAAATGCTCGCATCTCATTGGTTCCGGTGTTTGGTGACGATTTTCGTTGAAGATAACCAGGCCCGTGCGGGCCGAGGTTGGTCTTAAAGTATTTTAATTATCAATTAGAGGTGCATAAGATTGTGAATCAAACAAAGACGGGTGAAAGAAACTCCTATTGAACGTTTCTTATATTTGTTATGCATACTTCCGCATCCGCAAGATGTCGGCCTCCATTGAGCTTCGAAATTCTCAAGCCAAGGCATGATCTGGTTTTCGACATAATACGTACGCGTTTATTGATAACACCGGCTTCACCGGCTACTAGTACCCGACTGCAAAGCCGCAATGAGCCGGCAAAGCCAAAGCCTCTTGCCACTATTTTACCCATCATCATGGCATCAGTAGGTTAGGTAGTTGGTAGTAGGTAGGTGTAGTAGGTACCGTACCTAGTTCAAAATGACACCATTTGCATTCTGGATGAGATTAAAATTGATAAAATTTACTTCTTGATTAATTCGGTGAATTCCGTCTCAACTTCGGATATTTCCGACCCAGAAAAACTATCCCCTTCGGCCGCGAGATTTCTAAAAAATAATTCTTCGTCAATTTTAGAATATTTGACGCCGTTTTCAGCCTCCGAAATGCGTAATAAGCTTTAAAAAAATATTTTTCAAACTAGCCGAAACCCGTGGAACATCCACGGAAGGGAGGATGTGGTGTATGGATAGAGTGTACCATTATGGATGGCATAGGGGATTTGCTTGTCCGAGTAAGAGTTAGGAAGAAAGATGAGAATGAAGAGTGCGTATATGAACAACGTATTTATTGCAATCTACTTAAATGACAACGCTACGATATACTTTTGAAAAATGAATGGATTCGTAATAGGAATCGGCATAGCACCACTCTGGCCACACTGGCGCAGTGGTATGTGTCAATGGAAAGGAACAGCAGTGGAACCATAGACTTTTTAAAAATGAACGGATTAGTAAATCGACTTGCTATGCGCATGCTCAGATAACAAAGCGTGTCACTGTACAGTGTGTTTGACTAACGGCTTTCTGATAAATTTATCGTGACAATTTTTGTTTTTGCAAAAATCTACTCACGTATTACCAAGGTCTTCTGATTTCTCAGAACTACGATTTGGATACTTCAGATAAGTACTTGTATCTTGTCTTGATAAAGTTCTTCATTGAAGTTAATTTTACAAAACTATTAATAGCCGGCGAAGCCGGTGTTGTCAAAAAACGCGTCCGTATTATGTCGGAGTCGGCGAAGCCGGTGTTGTCAATAAATGCGTACGTATTATGTCGAAAACCAGATTATGCCTTGGCTTGAGAATTCCGAAGCTCAATGGAGGCCACCATCTTGCGGATGCGGAAGTATGCATAACAAATTGAAAAACGTTCAATAGGAGTTTCTTTCACTCATCTTTGTTTGATTCACAATCTTATGCACCTCTAATTGATAATTAAAATACTTTAAGACCAACCTCGGCCCGCACGGGCCTGGTTATCTTCAACGAAAATCGTCACCAAACACCGGAACCAATGAGATTCGAGCATTTGAAAAAATATTTCTAAAACCAAATCACTCAATGGAGGCCGACATCGACCGGATGCGGAAGTTTGCATAAAAATATTGCGAAAAAGTTCAATAGGAGTTTGTCTCACCCGTCTTTGTTTGATTCACAATCTAATGCACCTCTAATCTATATAATAATAGCGTAAGGACTCGACTTTGTTATCCCTTTTACGCCGCACCCAGTGACCCGATGCCCACGGCACTAATGGATTTACGATCTACGAACTGCGCTGTTTATCACGTACAGCCATACTCGAAAAATCTGAATTAGCCGACGTTGGGGCCCAAAAGCATCCGATTACCTGCCGATACGACGCCATCTTATTGGCGTCTGCTGGGTGAAGGCGAAGATTGTGATTACAACGAAGTGAAACCGATCAGCAGCCCATCAGTATCATATAAAGCAATAAATACCAAGGCGTCAGCTTCTGAAAGCTTAAAACAAAGTGTACTTCGCCGAGTGACTAAAAGTAGGAGTAGGCCTAGGCCCTACCTATCCAGTTGTTGTGTTTCCGTTGTGGCCATGATCTCAACAAATGGCGTAGGCCATGTGGCGTAGGGTGGGTCATGATCAGCCCCCCCCCCCCTCCCTTCGTTTCACCAACTCCTGCATCTGCCACCGTTCATGATTATCAAAGTCGGCTTTACACTGTTCACGATAAGGTAGAAATCAGTGAGTTGTATACGAAGAGATAGAAGGATGGCATTGACTTCGAGACGGTACGTGATAGTTGGCTGTGGCTGGCTGATGCCACGTTTTTTTTTCTTCTAAGTGCCATGGATGCTGATGGACATAATAAAGGTATCGGCTGATCTCTCATCGTAATATTACCCGATGGAAATTGATAATACGAGTATGCAAGGAGTCGTCAGAGGCTTGACTATTACCCCCAAACATTGTTTATCCAGAAGTTTTAAAATAATTTCAACCTCTGATACTGCATTCATCTATATTATAATAGCCGTAGATGATTCTGTCTGTCTGTCTGTCTATCTGTTGGGTGTCTGTCCGGGGTGTGGCTTACTCGGTTTGCAGAGTAGCTCCACCCATAGCTCCACCCATTCTGGGAGTGGCTATAAACAAATATCCACCATTTTATTAACTCGCATAGCTTTGAGTCCTGTTTTGTAGGCCCGTGGTATCTTGCTCTCCCCCAGTTTTATTTCAAATCAAATTCGATAAATCATTTCATTTTTCACAGTCGCTAACATAGTTTTAGACTCGGTTGAAAAAAAACGGGAAGAAAATCCGATGAAAGTTGCCGTTTACGAAATGAATTCTCAAAGGCCTGTAACTTCAAGGCCATTGAGTCTCTCTCACGCCTTTATCTCCAATCTAACTCACCATATGATTTCATTTTATCGATGGTTTTACTTTTAGACTCGGTGTCAGCAATAATTGAGAACAATCCACACACGCGGGAAAATGCAGAAATATATTTTTTTAAATCGCGTCATGGTGTATCATACACCGCCCAACATGACACCGCCGGCAATGTGTCGATATATATTAAAAATTCGCTTTTGCTTTTCCGTTATGATATATTACTATTTCGTTTGATGATAGTCGTCACAAAAACGTCAACAATGATGCCGACATATATTTCTTCGTTTTTATTTCATTCAACATATTAGCCGGAAGTAAAATATGTTTCAGGAAATTACCGAGAGATATTTCTTCGTTTTTTTTATTAGTTATGTGCGCATACACTTTAAATAGGTTTATTTGAAATCTTTAATTTTCCACAAACATTCCACACACGCGGGAAAATGCAGAGATATATTTTTTAAAATCGCGTCATGGTGTATCATACACCGCCCAACATGACACCGACGGCAATGTGTCGATATCTATTTTAAATTCGATATATCATTTCATTTTTCACAGTCGCTAACATAGTTTTAGACTCGGTTGAAAAAAAACGAGAAGAAAATCCGATGAAAGTTGCCGTTTATAGAACGAAATGAATTCTCAAATGCCTGTAACTTCAAGGCCATTGAGTCTCTCTCACGCCTTTATCTCCAATCTAACTCACCATATGATTTCATTTTTATCGATGGTTTTAGAGTCGGTGTCAGCAATAATTGAGAACATTCCACACACGCGGGAAAATGCAGATATATTTTTTAAAATCGCGTCATGGTGTATCATACACCGCCTAACATGACACCGACGGCAACGTGTCGATACATATTAAAAATTCGATATATCATTTCATTTTTCACAGTCGCTAACATAGTTTTCGACTCGGTTGAAAAAAAACGGGAAGGAAATCCAATGAAAGTTGCCGTTTATAGAACGAAATGAATTCTCAAACGCCTGTAACTTCAACTTCAAGGCCATTGAGTCTCTCTCACGCCTTTATCTCCAATCTAACTCACCATATGATTTCATTTTTATCGATGGTTTTGGACTCGGTGTCAGCAATAATTGAGAACATTCCACACACGCGGGAAAATGCAGAGATATATTTTTAAAAATCGCGTCATGGTGTATCATACACCGCCCAACATGACACCGACGGCAACGTGTCGATATATATTAAAAATTCGCTTTTGCTTTTCCGTTAAGATATATTACTTTTTCGTTTGATGACAGTCGTCACAAAAACGTCAACAATGATGCCGACATATATTTCTTCGTTTTTATTTAATTCAACATTATTAGCCGGAAGTAAAATATGTTTCAGGAAATTACCGAGAGATATTTCTTCGTTTTTTAAAATTAGTTATGTGCGAATACACTTTAAATAGGTTTATTTGAAATCTTTAATTTTCCACAATATAATTTACTTGCCATTTATCATTTGATGATTACGAGACAAATTCCTCTTGAGGATCGCGACAATTCATGCGCTGCGTGGAAACTTCTATTTCCAAAATGAATGAGACGATCGATGAAGAACGCAGACTTGAACAGGATGCAGCAAGAAAACGAATGAGACGGGCGAACGAGTCCATCGACGAACGTCAATGCAAACTTGCGGGGTCACCCGTGGGAATCCCACGGGCATGGATGTGTGTGACATTTCGACATATTGAGTTAGATGCTGCACATTCATTTTTACAAAATGGTTACTGGCAAGTCATCAGATCCAGAAATGGTGTAAAAACCACCGTTTAGAGGCCATTTTTCCCCGCAAAGCGGGGGTTGGCCTTTTCGGGGACCGTGGTAGTTGTTGTTTTTTTGTCCCCTTTTTGAAGCAATGTTTTACGGCCGGATGCCCTTCCTGACGCCAACCCTTTTTGCCGCCTTCAACGACAAACAGGGAATTACCAGTGAACTGGTACTCAATTAGCCGACCTCGGAAGGTATGACAGGCTGAGTCAACCCCCCTGGCATTAATTCGGCGATCGACCGAGATTCGAACCCAGGATCCTAAGCCGGCACCCTAGCCGCTAGCCCAACACCAGAAATGGTGTCATGAACACAATTTATTTACGCACAAGCACAAAAGCAAGACGGGCCGATTTCCGATTCCGACGGGCCGACGGGCGAGACGGGCCGATTTCCAATTCCGACGGGCCGATTTGGAGCAAGAAAAAGAACGAGACGGGAGAAAAAGGAGAGAAACGAGACGGGGAAAGCCGATTGGAGAGGCGAGTGAGGCGCGATTGGAGAGGAGTGTGAGGCGCGATTGGAGAGGAGTGTGAGGCACGATTGGAGAGGAGTGTGAGGCGTGATTGGAGAGGAGTGTGAGGCACGATTGGAGAGGAGTGATTGGAGGGGAGTGTGAGGCACGATTGGAGAGGAGTGTGAGGCACAATTGGAGAGGAGTGTGAGGCGCGATTGGAGAGGAGTGTGAGGCGCGATTTGAGAGGAGTGTGAGGCGCGATTGGAGAGGCGTGTGAAGGATTGGAGAGGAGAGGAGTGTGAGGGATTGGAGAGGTGAGGGATTGGAAAGGAGAGGGATGTGAGGGTTTGGAGAGGAGAGGAGTGCTAGGTGGAGAGAGGAGAGTGTCAGGTGGAGACAGGAGAGTGTCAGGTGGAGACAGGAGAGTGTCAGGTGGAGAGGAGTGAGGGGTCACATATTATGTGAAATAAATAAATTGTGTTCATCACACCATTTCTGGATCTGATGACTTGCCAGTAACCATTTTGTAAAAATGAATGTGCAGCATATAACTCAATATGTCGAAATGTCACACACATCCATGCCCGTGGGATTCCCACGGGTGACCCCGCTAGTTGTATTATATTCCTACTGCTCTGCCTTGACATTGACGCTTACCAATGCGCCAGTATGGGGCTAATTCCAGTCGATTTACTAATCCGTTCATTTTTTAAAAGTCTATGGTTCTACTGCTGTTCCTTTCCATTGACACATACCACTGCGCCAGTGTGGCCAGAGTGGTGCTATGCCGATTCCCATTACGAATCCATTCATTTTACAAAAGTATATCGCAGCGTTGTCATTTAAGTAGATTGCAATAAATACGTTGTTCATATACGCACTCTTCATTCTCATCTTTCTTCCTAACTCTTACTCAGACAAGCAAATCCCCTATGCCATCCATAATGGTACACTCTATCCATACACCACATCCTCCCTTCCGTGGATGTTCCACGGGTTTCGGCTAGTTATATTTAAATATCAATTAATTGACCATTGACCAGTCCAGTCGATGAAGTATGCCAACACAAAGATAAAAGGAACACTGCCAGTTCAAATATTTATTCAATTCAGAGGTCGAGTGGATCCCCTGTTCAGGCTGTTCTATACGACGGCATTCGTGCTGCGGGGACGTAGCAAATCTTCCGCCGAGAAACCGTGACCATAGATGGTTGTTGATCACATGGTTCGTGACTGGAGGGTTTGAGTTCACGTGTCCCGTGTGCGGTGTGTAGCACTGGTGCCTCGCTATTATTTTATTTTCATAAATGTAACAATGAAAAACAAGGCATTTCCTGAGGCAAAGCCGGCCGCTGGTATAAACACTCTATGCGGTTGTTTAGGGCCACAACCGCTAGGGGGGGGGGGGGGGGGCGGGCACACACGTCTAACTCAGTGTGTAGCCATGTAACGCTGGGGTAACGTTGCCGTCAACGTTTTGTTGTTATGTGGCAGCGCCATCGCCAGCATCTGCCCTTCTCTCTCCCAATCTCCCATTCGCAACTTATTTTGACCAACAGAGTACACAAATGGCTCCGAAAAGAAAATGTATGACTGGCGCTCAAGGGAGGAAGAAGAGAAAGTTGGAGATGGTAAAAAGAACACAGGATAAAGGCATGTGATTGTTTGTTTGTTCTGATTGAATGAATCTGACAGTCGTTTTTCTTGCAACATTAAAGTCGTCTTTTCAAATAACTAGTGCAGTGCCCGTTCAAAACATGCCTGTTCCAAATAGGCATTATTTGGATGAACTGACTACATATAAATAGGCCTGGAAGATACATATAACATACCCATGTAATGTCTTCCAGCCTATATTTAAAAAAAAAATCCAATGTATAACCTTTTCAGGGGTGTTATTGATATATTTTGGAGCAACCTCTGCTGCACCAGGACCATCTACCTCGTCAGCTGACATGACTGCTGCTGAGGGTACATTGTCAGATTCAGAGACTTCAGGGGCATCCACTCCCTCCTCTGACGTGACTTCGTCTGCTGCAGAGGTCGTAACTGAGGTTCCACAGCCTTCTACATCATCCACTGATATTCCATCTGCCACCTCCCAATATCCAGTTGCAGCACAACCGCAAGATCCATTTGACTGGCCATCTATCCTGTCAGATGCAGACAGGACAGATATTGTACGCAGAGGGCCGTTTCAGGTTGAGCCAGCGTTCACCTTTCCAAGAAGGCAGGATGGTAGATGTTTTCATCACCACTACACATACAGGACACTGGTAAATGAGGAAACAATTAAGCGGAGCTGGCTCGTCTACTCCAGGAAAAACAATGCAGTTTACTGCTTCTGTTGCAAACTGTTCTCCAGATGAACATTGGGGCCTTGTTGAAAACTCATGAAAACAACCCTGATCACACAAAAAGCATATGGTCACATGGAAAGAACTGGAGCTTCGACTCAAGAAAGGGAAGACAATTGACCAGGTAGAAATGTCCCTTATAGAAGCATCACAAAAACGCTGGAGGGAGGTTCTCAATCACCTGGTCGCCATTATTCAGTCATTAGCAGAAAGAAACCTGGCTCTCAGGGGAACTGTTGACACTTTGTACAGTCAGAATAATGGCAACTTCTTGAAAGAGGTGGAACTTTTAGCCAAGTTTGACCCATTAATGAGGCAACACATCAGCCAAGTTGAAAGTGGAATGAATTCTCAAGCCACCGACTTAGGCAAAACAATTCAAAATGAACTGATTACTTGCATCAGTGACAAAATGATGGAGAGAATGGTGGCTGAAATTAAACTGTCCAAATATTATGCCATAATTTTGGATTGTACCCCAGATCTCAGCCACCTGGAGCAAATGTCTGTTGTGATCAGAACAGTCAAGCTGGAAGAAACACCTGAGATCAAGGAGCACTTTTTGGGCTTCCTGGTTGCACCGGAATTGACAGGTCTTGGGTTGTCTGATCTCATTTTGAGCAGCCTGGAAGAGCTGAACATTCCCTTCAGTGATTGCAGAGGGCAATACTACGACAATGGTGGCAACATGAAGGGCAAAAACAAAGGAGTGCAGGCAAGGATTTTGGTGAAGAACCCTCGTGCCCTGTATGTCCCCTGTGGGGCTCATACATTGAAGCTTGTTGTGGCTGACGCTGCCAAGAACTCTATAGATGCTACCAGTTTCTTTGGCAATGTTCACAAGATCTACACTCTATTCTCAGCTGCTCCCCAAAGATGGGCCATTTTGAAATGGCAAGTCACCATTACTGTAAAGTCCTGGAGTGAGACAAGGTGGGAGAGCGAGGTGTCACCAGCATCATCCCTTTGCGATACCAGGCATCTGGCATAAGGGATGCATTGTTAGAAGTCAGGGAAAAGGCAACAGATGCCATCACAAAAATCGAGGCCCAATCTTTGGCAGAGGAGGTTGGGTCATTCAGATTCCAGATTTGCACAGTTGTGTGGCATGATGTCCTCTCCAAGATCAACACAGTCAGCAAGCTACTGCAGTTTTCCACAATGCAGTTGGATGTGGCAGTCAACCTCCTGGAGAGTACTAAGAGCCATCTGTTAAGCTACAGAAACGATGGCTTTGCTGCTGCACAAGCTTCTGCAAAAGATGCATGTGAGGAAATGCATGTGGATACCGTACTCAAAGAGAAGAGTCTGCGAAGCACGAAGACTCACTTTGCCTATGAAGCACCAGATGAGCCAGTCAGTGATGCCCTGAAGAGGCTGGAGACCACATTTTTCAATGTGGTCGTCGACTCTGCCATTGCATCTTTGGACGACCGGTTTGAAACACTTGGACAAGTTAAAAGCAAGTTTGGGATACTGCTAAATTTCCCAACCTTGGATGATGAAGCACTGGAGAAACAATGTGAGGAGCTTGAGAACACACTGAGGAGTGGAGAGGAAGCCGACATTGATGGGAGACAGCTGGCCATGGAAATCAGGAACCTTCCTCAGTTAACCACAAACAGGATGACTGCATTTGAACTGCTGGACTTTGTCCACAAGAAGGAAATGACAGAGTTGTATCCAAATCTTTAGATATCCCTGAGGATTGCCTGTACCCTGCCAGTGACAGTGGCATCAGATGAAAGAAGCTTTTCAAAGCTTAAGCTGATAAAGACATACCTGCGATCATCTATGGCACAAGAGACAAGACTGCCTCACTGGACTTGCCATCATTATTATTGTTATGAATTTGGGTAGAGGAATATCTAGAGCCAGATAGATCTGTGTTGGTAGGTATTCGACTGTCGCGATAGGGAATCAACCTTGAAATAAGTTCTGTGTTTTTCGGCGGTTTGTCGGGATAAGAGTATACCTGTGAACATACCAGGATGTTCGGGTGTTAAATAGTGTCGGGAATAAGATAACACCCCTTGTGTGTCAGACCTGGTAATCATTCCTTTGTCCCTCATGGAAACGCACCCATATGAACACTTAGATAGGCCCTTTAGTGCACACAATTAATTAAATCCCCTTCCCTTACAAAGACTTTGGAAGAAAACAGGCAAGAAGCCAGATCGGGGCACCGCCGGGTGGCTGCCACCGGCCGCACCATTAGCTGGCCTGGTAACATGGCATAAAGACGAGTTGTGACCATGCCCAGGGAACGTGTGATTGGTTGATGCGGAAGGCGCGATCCTCCAGCCAATCAGTGCTGAAGGCGCGAACCTGGGGCAAATCAGAGGCGGTGACGTGGAGAGATGCGAGAAGGTCCGCTGAACGTCGGGAGGCTGGAAGGGGCTAATTGGGTGGCGCGCCAAGGCTGACGTCACAGGCAGGGATATAAGAAGGGCGTGCCGGACGACATTCTCTTGCTCTTGCGCTGCATGTCCCTCTCTGGCTGTCTTGCACTGCACGAAATTTCAGCAGCTCTTAGCTAGCAGCTCTCTCCTGGCTTCCTTGCGCTCATGGTTTCCTCTTCGCTCTGGGCTTCTTCGCTGGTCGCTTGTCTCTGTGCTTCCCTTCTTGGTCTTGAGAGGTCCTGGTGGTCGTTGGTTCACCATCTGCATGGTGCGGGAGCGAGGCTCGGTGCTGTGAACGAACGGACCTCGTGTGCGAACGGTGAGGGGATTGGAGTGAGGGTGTTGGCTCGGGCCTGGCAGAGCATGGGCGAAGCGGATGAAGGGTTTCCATCGTGCCGGAGCTCGGAGCCGCGTTGGGGATACACTGCAACCGACGGACAGATAAGCTCACACTACATTGCACAAACCCACGACGAACGTGTTATCTTATTAATTCATTTTCCCCCGTCTCGTATTTGAAGTGAGGTGTGTGGGATCCCAATATAGGATTTAGTTTATTTGATTACCGTCGCGTTTCTTGTTATCGGGTTCCATAGAATAAATCTCTATTTTTGTACATTAACTCTTGTTTGTTCGAGTTCATTAATTCCCTGCAGGATCGGAGCTGCCGTCGGTTCGCCCAAGGTAAGCGCTTTTGCCGCCTCCCTTCCTCAAAGCAAAATCCGTGTTTGGTCGTCGCCTCCAGTAAATCAGTTTGGTCCATCCGCGGTCCCTGGTATTAACATCCGGGATTAACATCCGGGATTCGCACGACAGTATTAACCATGAGGTTGGCAGGCATGTGTCTTACGATGATGTCATTCACGATTTTGCTTCAAAGAAAATCAAGGAGGCAAAGATTTTGAGGACTTTCTCACTGATGTTGGATGGTGGTGAAAAGATGGATAGCTATAGTTTCTACAGTAGCCTATAGCTGTTGTTTTGTACAATAGTTAACACTTTTGTAGTGTTCACCTTATTTATTTTGAATATTTTGCACTCGTATTGATTGTTCGTTGCTATTTAATTGTCAAAATATTTTTGTTTTTATTGGTGTTCATTTGTCATTGTCTACTTAATTGTTTCTTAACTTCTCAAATTTTTATATATTTTTAATATACATTGTTTTCAAATAAAGTAAGAGATTTGTTGTTAATTCATTTGTCCATCTCCATTGCGTGTTTGTGTGTGTGTGTGTGTGTGTGTGTGTGTGTGTGTGTGTGTGTGTGTGTGTGTGTGTGTGTGTGTCCATTCAGTTATGAGCAGTGTGATTTGGTGGTTGCACTGGGAGTGTTTTGGGGCCGCAAACAAAATCTTGTTTAGGGCCACCAAAATCCTCGGGCTGGCCCTGTCCTGAGGCATGATATTTCTGCTGATATTAATTGATTTCACATTACCACGCTTAACGTCGACACTGAGGCAAATGTGTCTTGTGGCTCGGCCCCCATCAAGCTGATTGACAGTCATAGCCACGCCTATCCCAGACCTATTCTGTTACAAAGGAATGTAGTTTTGCGTACTTTTCGTGGAATCCTTTCAAGCTCCGAGAATTATAATCCAAAGCATGTTGCAGGAAGTAAAACTCTGTCGGATGGTAGCAGAATCATTATTTATATTTGATAGAGGCAGCTCGGTAATATGCCGTCTGAAGAAGATTATTCTAAATATCTATAAAGCTCAGTTGACTTTTTGCTCCACCAAATAACAGCGAAACGGAGTTGAGTAAAAGGGTGAAAATTCTACAGATGCTGTGATAAATAACTTCCTCTGTCGGTTTGAATGTTTGAAAGAGAATAGACGTCTGGATCAATTTTTGAATTAAATTTAAATCCCAATTTATATATATATATGTATATATAAACGCGAGTTGTCTGTGTGTGTGTGTCCGCATTTTATTCAGAGATGGCTGAATGGATCTTCATTAAACTTTCAGAGGTTCATCAGTGAGTGCCTGGGAATGTTCTAAGCAAACAAAGAAACAAAAAAAAAATGAAAAAAATAATTGTTTTTTTTGGAGTTAAAAAAGAAATGGCTCGATAGTGCCGAAGCCTTTTGTAATTAATGACAGTTACACACAAGTACACACTCGCATAAATAAATACAAAACAATTACCAGACATTTGAATGCAAATAAATCAAACAATTCCGGAAGTGTACGAATTTGGTTGTACGGCTTCCTCTTCTTCCTGATCGGCATCACACTTAACTCAGAAACGTGAGCCACATTCACTCAGACACGTGAGCCACTCCCCTTCCTCCCCTCCTCCCCCCTCCCCCTCCTCCTCCTCTTGCCCTTCCCCCCTCCCCTCCCCTTCCCCCCTCCTCACCCCTTCCCCCTCCCATCCCCTCCCCCTCCACCCCTCCTCTCCCCCCACTCCTCCTCCCCTCCCCCTCCACCCTTCCCCTCCCCTTCCCCCCGCCCTCCCCTCCCGTCCCCTTCCCCCCTCCCCTTCCCCCCTCCCCTCCCGCTCCCTTCCCCTTCCCCACCCGGCAATGCCAGGTACTTCTGCTCGTATCATTATGAACGACAAGATTAATTCCCTGGTTTGACCAATCTCGTTTCTTTGTTTTTTTTTGCTTTTGCCATCGTCTGGAGAACTGAAAAGGGATCCCTACCTCGACAATCAACTGAACCGACCAAGTCGGCTCTCATATGTAGCCGAAGAGACTTTTTAAAGAAGATACCTCAACTTTAGTTTTGTATGGAGCAGATGGGACCGACATTTTTTTCCGCGCTATCCCTACATAGAGTGTACCGGCGTACTCCCTGATTTAAAGTCTTTAAATTGGAAAAGAAAAATGTCCTTTTGACGAATTTTGTATGTATACTGTCTGCTGTGTGTTCAGTTTTCAAGCAGCTAGCTGGCGGTTGCCATGCCAGCCATTGCTTATCGACAACTTCGAATGGAGTGCTTGCTTGAGTGCTTGAGCCACTTGGAGAGCACTCTACAAGAAACATGGTAACAACACAACCCAGATTCATAACATGCCGATTAGGGTAAACATATGTATATATACCATGACTTCTTTCAGCCATATCGATGAACGTCCCTCAGAGGGCAGATTTCAACAAGACATGTGGAAACGATGAAACGCGGGTTGGTAGGAATCGAAAGCGGCCTTTATTTAAAAAACTTTTTCCCCCAAACGTAGTTAAAATGCTTTATTCAATGTCAGTGACTTGGAGGGGAGGGGAGCGGACGATGCGGGGTGGGAAGGGGTGGGAGGAGGGAGGGGCAGGGGTGATTAGAGTCCCTGTATAATCACTTAAAGTCCCTGTATAAAGGGACTCTAGGGGTGATGGGAGAAAATAGGGGAAGAAGTGGGGTTGGAGGAGGGAAAGGAGTGGTGTGGGAGAAGGCAGACAGAGGGGTGGGAAGGGGAAGAGGTGGGAGTCTGGAGGGAGTGGTAGGAGGAGGGGAAGGGATGGGATGGAAGTCCGGAGGGAGTGGGTGCATGGTTTGGGAGGAGGCAGGGATTACAGCATATGCAGGATTTTTTTTTGTATACTAAGTCGAGGCTCGTGAAGAGCTAACATATAACATAGAACATTTTAAAGGGGAGAGGATGACAATAGGGGGAAATAAGCATTTAATAGTGAAACAATACAGCAAGATTAAAGGGATGATCATTAGCTTCAATATCGAAACACTTGAGTCGCCGTTTCAAAGATGAATGCACATTTCCAGTGATATTTTCATGGGCCCTTTGGCTTGCAAGGCATATTTACTTTGAAAAGTCAGCAAAATTTATCAGGATACTGGCAAGTTTTTCTTCCTCCCAAATATATCAAGGGTCTTTCAACATCCATGAGCCAAGAATGAAGGACAACAATGTTGATTGCACCCACAGCATCCCCTCCCCATCAACCACATCTCACAAGTCAAGGGAAATGTTCAATGTACGAGTGTAATCTTGTTCATAATAAGGATGTTTCTTCAGCACAATCCACATGTTTTTTGAAATTCATTTTGCAACATTTAAAAAAGGACATTCAATTTTACTCTTGTTTATGAATCCTGATGTTTCTTGAACTCACGACTGTATGTTATTGTCTGAAGTCAAAAAACGTTAATGCAATTCTTTGAACTTGTTTTTTGACTCAGGACCTGTCGTGGTAATGCTTGTACATTTTCTAGAAAGTAATGAAGTGTTGTATTTTAACCTTAGTTTTTGATAAACGATAAATAACGTCAAACGAACCTCCTGGATCCTGAAACCAAATATTAACGGATTGATAAAGGCCGGTGTTGTGACTCCTATGAGGTCCATAATGAAACCAACTCTTGGGTTTCTTACAAATCTTTTAAACACAGATATGACAACAAGAGATGAAAACTGTACCAAACACACAAACAGCTGTGTAAAACACGTGTGTAAAGCTTTGATATTGGCCTCCTCAGTTGATCTACGACATTTTCGGACGATACACCAAGTTGAGTATATTGCAGTAAATCCCGTTATACCGCACAACAAGTACATGGTACAAACGGTATACATGTTTGCAGAATCAGAATTTCGACAGGATGACTTTGCAATGGTAGAAATTGCACAAAGAGCATCAGGAATCACCACGGCTGTGTTACAAAACTCTAACTGCGTTGCAACCACAACAAAACTGATGCTCAACAACAACCCAATTGTCCAAACTAGTGCTGCGAGTTTATAAGCACCACCTTTGTTCGCTATCAAAGCCACATAACTGTACGGGTAGAAAATCGCCCAATGTCGGTCAACGTACATCAACCACATAGTGATAAACTGTTGAAAGTTTGATATGTGTAAACAAAACAACTGAAGCAAACACTCACTGAATGTTATTTCTTGCCGGGATAGAATTATACGACTTACGAGGCTCGATATCCCCACGATCCCCCAAGATGGATCAGCGATTGAAGCTAAAGTAATGTACAACAGCATTGGGGAATTAAATCTTCGGGAGAAACAAGCTGATATCACCGTGATATTTGATAACACAGAAATGAACATAATGGCTGTAAAAATAATCAATAATAATTTTCCATTGTGCAGATCAATGCCTGAGATGTCCAGCTTGACCTTGAGTGGTAAAGAGCCAACAACATCCGTTGTATTCATACTTTCTGCAAACACAATACATTTTCATTTTAAACGTTTCAAAGTCTACATAATCAACAGAATATGTATTTTTTATTACGTTGCAACACATATAAATGCAAGTCTCTTGATTGCATCTGATCAAGGTAAACGTCATATCCACAACACAAACAATGCTGAATGATACATCATTTATGAGCTCTTGCGTCCAGACAGTGCTTGTGGAGGTTTAAAATAATTGTTATTCATGCAATCTCTAGTTATATGCATTTTTGTGTGCACGTGGTGTATATGCTCAGTCATTGGTTTGCACATATATAGGAAGTAAAAAAAATAAAAAATTCAATTCACCTGTCAATATCTAGCTATATATTAAAATATATAAAACCAAAAAACACGGTTGGTGAAGCCGTCCATCCGTCCGTCTGTGAAGCCGTCTGTCCGATTAGCCGTCTGACTATATGTCTAATTATGCACTGTTTAAACGTAGGTTGCATCCTGTCTATTAATTATATGCTATTGGAATGTACCTTTTGAACGTTTAGACTACTGAAGCCCCTTAGTCTTTTCAAGACTCTTTAAGACCCCAAAGACCCTTAAATACCCAGGATACCCAAAAGACCCAAAAGTTCATAAAGACCCAAAATACACTGAGTTTCCAAGGGCTCCTGCAATTATGCTGTCAAATGACGTTCCGGTCAAACTCCCAAAATATTCCACACTCTATTACAAACGAATTTCCTTACAACAGCCCGGTGGAAGCGGGTTATCTCGAGTATTTTTTATTATCAAACAAACGTTTCTGTAAAAGCCAATGCTTCTTTTAGCATTTGTTTACAATAATTGTCTACAAGAGTATCAAACCCATCTTTACAGACCGGATCATTGCCCAATAATATACTTCCCATCCCAGGGGAGCAGCGTGATGCCATTCATATTTACATAAGATCATTTGCGTCCTCCTACCCTAAACCTCCAGGACAATGAATTTTCTTTACCACCTAAAACTTTCCCTTACACACCGGAGTACATCATTAGTGTTTAACTCACTCTCTCCAGTGGTTCATGAGTGCATTTATATATATATATATATACATATATGTCAAAACCAATTCAATAGGTCAATTGTAAATATATATATATATAGTGTATATATATAGTGTGTGTATATATATATATATACACACACACATTATACAAACACACAAACAGACACTTCTAAAATTACATTATATCATGAGGAACAGTTGAACACAAGGAGGAGCATTATTCTCATTTAGCTTTCTTATATGTGTAAAAATCCCATGATGTGAGAATTATTTGAAGTATACATGTCAACTTTCATTCAAATGACAAAGTGATACAACATATTCATCACATACCAAGGCAAATGGTCATGCACATGAACACGAATATACTTTTATTTGTGAATGCATGAATGTGAATGCATACTGGAATTGGATTCATTTGTGAATTATCGCAGCCTGTCTGAAAGGTGTTGTACCCATAAATGTCCGACGAGTGAAGCATCAGGTTTGGAGAATCAGGTGCAGATGAGGAGACTCACAAATGAGTTGACTACCTCTAAATAACCTGGAGATGTGTGTTGTTTATCATTGTTAAGTCTGCCCTGCAATAAATAATGAAGCATTTATTGTCCTCTTCTTCTTTCTCTTCTTGAACAGCCACATTTATTCCCACACTATTTGTGGGTTGGCCGGTTGAACCTTGGACCAAGGCTTTCACGAACCCGTTTGCCAGGCCTGATGTTCGGCTAAGGTGGGAATAAATTAGGTTCGGCTAAGGTCCTACTCTTAGGTCACTGATTTTAATCTTCGTGAACTTACTCTTCTCGAAGGACACCGTGGGATCTTTAATGTCCACCAACGAATACAAGTGGACGGGACACCCACTAAACGTCCATTCGAGGGACGGCACATTGATGAATCAACCTGTGCAGGAAACACCGGGATAACCGTTTATAGCTGGGCCGGGATTCGAACCCAGTCTAGACATGTTAGTGGTCAGTGGTTGTGCATACCTCTAGGAAAATCCTGTCAGCCCCAATTTTAAAAACAAAATAAGTATGATTGGTCAGTAAAGTGCTTAAACTGATACATGCTAAAAAATAAAATTTATGTTGAAATAGATGTAAATGCAAAAAGAAAAGTATCTGTTACATCAATTTTCACTCTGACTATATGTGGGTTGGTGTTTCCATCTTAACACTTTGTTTTGAATGTGGGAAACCAAGTTCAAATGCAACGTGCTGTATTAATTTGTCGGTTACTCTGTTTTGAACATAATATTTGTAAGGTACACTCTACATTGTCTAAAAAAGGTTCTTGCCATTCCTGTGGAAGTTCACTGGCATCTCCTAATTGCATGCTCCTGCATGTAAGAAATGTACACGTTAACAAACTCATCCATGTGTTTGAGATTACTTTTTAAAATCAAGTAACCGGTTGTTATTTATTCTTCCCAATGCACTTTCTTTTGATTAATTTCACGATCACAGACAAAACTAGCCCGACACTCAAGGCTGAAGAGTTTATGTTTTGTATCCACTGATGGCCGGATCTGGATTCGGACCTGAACCAAAATCTAATCGGCTTGTTCTCGTCACCAAACCAACTCGTCCACCAAGTTTAGTCATAACTCGTCCACAACTTTGAAATATCATGTTATATGTCGCATTTCACCCGATCTCTCAATTATGAAGAATCACTTAAAAAATAAATAATTATCGTATCCGAATGTGTATGCATATCTTCACCAAAACCAAATCAATTGGGTCTTGTCACACACCCAACCGGTCCACCAAGTTTCGTCCGAATCCGTCCACGACTTTTTGAGATATCTTGTTCACAGACAGACAGATAAATAGATAGACAGGGGTGAAAACATAACCTCCATCCACCTTTGGTGGCGGAGTTAATGACTGAGATGTACCATCTACCCGTTCAAGAGCGTTGGTCCTGCAAAAGCAGTTTATTGGCAATAGATATGCTGAGTGGTTTGCCATTGCCCTTCCAACATTCAGTCATGGCATGAATTTGTACTTTGACCAGGGTGCAGCGAGGTTTGTCTTCTATTCACTAAGGACACCATGCGATCTGTAAATTACACCAACTAATGCTGGTAGTCAAGGCACCCAGTTTAGTATCCAAAACAGCGACACTCATTGATTGCGCACCGTACATATGAACACCAGGATGACATTTTATAGTTGGGTCGAGATTCTAACCCTGACTAAACATCTCCGAGGCGAGTTTGCAGACCTCTAGGCTATCATGCCAGCTTGTCATAATAGAACCTATGCATAAACAACATGCAGGACAAAGATGTGAAGACATCAATTTACTTCAAAATGAATTACCCCTACCTTGTTAGAGAGCATACCTTTGCCAGGCGTTTTACCAGTTTACGTTTTGTATCCACTAACAGGTCGGATTAGGACCTGACATGAACCAAAATCGAATCGGCTTGTTCTTGTCAGTTACCCAACTCATCCACCATTTTAATCATAATTTGTCCACAACTTTTTGAAATATTGTGCTAGATAACGTTTTTGGTCCTGTCACTCAATGGTGAAAAATCATTTAAAATATGAAATAATTATTGTATCCGGATTCGTATTCGGATTTTCACCGAAATCGAACCGATTAGTCCGTGCCAGACACCCCACCTGTCCACCGCGTTTCGTCTGAATCTGTCCACAACTTTTTGAGCTATGGTGATATATATCAGTTTTAGCCCTGTCACTCAATGGTGAAGAATGACGAAAAAAATTCTCAGATCCACATCCGGATCTTCCACAAAATCTAATCATTTCGTCATTGTAACAGACGCTACATCTCCACCAAATTTCATCCGAATCCGTCCACAATTTTATGAGATATTCGTTCACAAATAAACACACAAACAGACAGTGCTGAAAGCACAACCTTCGGTGGCAGAAGTAACTCGAACGTTACTTGGTAGAGAGCATACCTCCGCCAGACTTAACACGTTACGTTTTGTATCCCACCAACAGGTCGGATCTGGATTCGGACCTGAACCAAAATCTAATCGTTTTGTTCTTGTCACTTACCAAACTCATCCACCAAGTTTTGTAATAAGTCATCCACAACTTTTTGAGATATCGTGCTGCATATTATTCTTGTCACTCACTGATGAAGAATCCATTTAAAAAATGAAAAATTTTCGTATCCCGATCCCGATTCGGATCTTTCCAAAAATTGAAACAATTCTTTCTTGTCGCACACCCAACCCGTCCACCAAGTTTCGCCCAAATCCGTCCATAACATTTTAAAATACCGTGCTATATATCGTTTTTTGCCCGATCTCTCAATGGTGAAGAATCACTTGAAAAATTCTCAGATCCACATCTGGATCTTCCACAAAATGTAATCATTTCGTCCTTGTCACATATGCTACATCTCTGCCAAATTTTGTCCGAATCCATCCACTACTTAACAGACAAATAGAGAACCAGACATGGGTGAAAACAAAAACATATTGTCGAAGCAAGACAATATGGTTGCATTTTCACTTACCTTAGTCCTTTCTTGTTCACATGTTTTCTTGCGCTATTTCATTCCCTTATATAAATGAGAACATGAACCAGAAGGGAATTGTGTTGGGTTATTTTATGAAAAATTATGAAATCGCACTAATGTTGGTCAAAGGAGCCCAATCAAGCATGTGGACTCTTGAGTTTGAGTTGGCCTCTCAGGCATAATTAATGCAAAGTTAATTTTAATATATTTTATAACCTACTATTCAAATTACACATTACTCGAGATATTTGTAAACAGTAATTTGTAATTTAATTCATTGCAACTTCATTTATAAGTCAAACCTTAATTTAAAAATAATAATAAACAAATTAATACAAAATCAACCACCCACTCACCCAACCACCCAAACCAAGCCCACCCACTCACCCACCCAACCAAACACCCACCCACCAACCCAAAAAACCACCCACCCACCCACTCACCCAACCGACCCACCCAACCACCCAACCAACCAACCACCCAAACCCACCCAACCACCCAGCCGCCCACCCAACCGACCCACTCAACCACCCAACCAACTAAAAACCACCCACCCCCCCCCCCATAAACCGACCCACCCAAACACCCAACCAACCACCCAAACCCACCCACCCACGCAACTGATCCATCCATCCACCCAACCAACTACCCACCCACCCACCGACCCACGCAACCACCCACCCACCAACCCACCCAACCAACCAGCCACCCATCCATCCAACCACACACACAAACAAACAAATGAAAAATCGGTCAGAAAACGAGGACTTGCCGGAATGTACTTTTTATCGGCCATTTTCGACAAATATGGCGGCCAAACCACGTGACCGATGACGTCATTATTTGTTTTCTAACTAATTTATTCCTTGATGATGCTCAATAAATTTCATCTTCATCGGATGAAGTTTTGTACATGTCGAATTATGATGTCATAATGGAGGCACCTATGACATCATCATTAACATATTTTATTCCCCATGGAGAGTTCTTTACAATGAGCCATGTCTCAATTTTTTCTATTCAGCACTTTTGGAGATATAGAGGTGCAAAGTTTTTCGGTTTTTCCAAGATTGCGGCCGAACCACGTGACCGTTGATGTCTTCATTGTTTTTTTCTCCACCAGTTTATGCTGACATGGCGCTCAAGAAATTGCACCTTGATCGGATGAAGTTTTGTACTTGTCGAATTATCGAATTATGATGTCATAATGGAGGCCTTGAGCCGAGAGAGTTAAAAATTGGGCACAGCCTATTACAGGGCAAGAAAAATATGTGTGTAAAGTTTGGTGATTCTATGTGCTACGGTGTAGATGTAGTACTGCGCACAGACAGACAAACAGACAAACAGACATATGAAAAATTGGTCAGAGACCGAGAACTTGCCGGAATGTACTTTTTTATGGGCCATTTTGGACAAATATGGCGGCCGAACCACGTGACCGATGACGTCATCATTATTTGTTTTCTAAACTAATTTATTCCTTGATGATGCTCAAGAAATTTCATCTTGATCGGATGAAGTTTTGTACTTGTCGAATTATGATGTCATAATGGAGGCACCTATGACATCATCATTAACATATGTTATTCCCAATGGAGAGTTCTTTACAATGAGCCATGTCTCAATTTTTTCTATTCAGCACATTCGGAGATATAGAGCTGCAAAGTTTTTCCGTTTTTCAAAGATGGCGGCCGAACTACGTGACCGATGACATCATCATTTTTTTTCTCCACCAGTTTATGCCAACATGGCGTTCAATAAATTGCATCTTGATCAGATGAAGTTTTGTACTTGTTGAATTATGACGGCATAATGGAGGAACCATTGACATTATCATTAACATATTTTATTCCCCATGGAGAGTTGTTTACAATGAGCCATGTCTCAATTTTTTCTATTCAGCACTTTCGGAGATATAGAGGTGCAAAGTTTTTCCAAGATAGTGGCTGAACCATGTGACCGATGACGCCATCATTCTTTTTTTTTACTCCACCAGTTTATGTCGTCATGTCGCTCAAGAAATTGCATCTTGATTGGATGAGGTTTTGTACTTGTCGAATTATCAAATTATGTCGTCATAATGGAGGTCTTGGGCCAAGAGAGTTAAAAATTGGGCACAGTCTATTCCAGGGCAAGACAAATATGTGTGTAAAGTTTGGCGATTCTATGTGCTACGGTGTAGACGTAGTACTGCACAAAAACAGACAAACCAACCAACCAACATACTCGCCGGAATATTTTCCGGCAAGTAACAAACACCCCAACAAATAAAGAAGAAGACGCCATGCAGAGCACGATACTTGCAAAATCCGCCCCCCCCCCCCAAGAAAAAATAACTCCATTGATACAGCAAATTGTCCATTTCATCAAGATTAAAATTGACAATCTTGATCAAAGCTTGGGTCAATAGGAAGGAAAGTGACGATTTTTCAGGTGAAAAATGATGATTTTGGAAGGTTGACCTTGAGTTGACCTTTTGACCTCAAAAATAGTTCGTTTCCCTATTTAGTGATTCAATGTGCAAATGCTGTTCAATTTCCAAGTCAATCGGATGAAAATTGAGGATTTAAAAAACTTGGCCTATGTTGACCTTTTGGCCCATGTTGACCTCAAAAATAGTTGGTGCCCATATATGTAAAAATCCTCTTAAAATTTCAAGTCAATCAAATGAAAATTGGTGATTTTAGAAATCCGGCCTATGTTGACCTTTTGGGCTATGTTTACCGAAAACATAATTTGTGGTTGAATTCAGTGACCAGATATGCAAGTCCTCTTCAAATTTGAAGTCAATTGGATGAAAATTGAAAATTTTAGAAATGTGGCCTATGTTGACCTTTTGACCTACGGTGACCTCAAAAATACTTGGTGGTTGAATTCAGTGACCACATATGCAAGTCCTCTTCAAATTTCAAGTCAATCGGATGAAAATTCACGGTTCACTCGGGTCACATAACCTTATCCACTTCAGGGTCACTCGCCTAGCAGGCTGAGCTGAGTCTGTCGTCCTGTGTATTTGATTGATTCCGTTGGATTTAGCATGTGCTGTCGTGTTGTGCTTTGTGTGAATGACTGTGATGGATCCCTGTTTCGTTTCCTTGCTTCTGGCGTCGTGTCTGCACGTGAGATTTGCAGTACTTTGGATTTTACTCGCCACCAAGTTGACAATTTCGAACTGTGAGTACCCGCCATGTTTTTTCACTGCGCCTCACACAGCCCCGGTGTGCGCCTCTCAACAAGACAGTTCTTTTCCCCGTCTCGCCCAATCGCTCGTCCCACTGCTCGTCCCACTGCTCGCCCCACCTCTGCACGCACCGCTGCATGTACCGAGCTCGACCATCCGCTCTAACTCCTCTGTCCCGAGGCCTATTCGCTACACTCGGCAAAAACTTTTGCCTTTAAACAACATCACTCGATTGACTCTTGGACTCGTCTCAGGCCTTAGAGAACTTGAAATCGGCGTTGGTCTCCCGAGAAAACGCAAAAAGCGAGGCGGGAGGAGAAAGCAGAGAAAAATACCGATTGTGATTTCTCTTCCCGACCAGCGACGGCCCGGCCCACATTTTAATAATTCCTGCGAAAAAGTGTCCCCTATCAACTTCCAATAACCTCATCTATCCCTGTAGAGCAGGGGTGGCTAACCAGTCCAGCATAAAGAGCCAAAAAAAACCCTCACACCATTGCAAAGAGCCGCAAAACACCTGCATGCTCTCACTACAACAGCAACTTATAGGCCTAATGACATAATAAATAATTATATGTATAATGGGTATGTCATAATTATCATAATACATAGCTTAACAGTTTTCATAGGTCGTTTATTTCCTCAGTGGGACACCTGGCAGTCTTTGTTTTCCACAATCATTTTCAGGTCTGGCTTGTACTCAGTTGTGGCCACTCGGAGCAACTCTTTCACATGTGTGTCCGTAAGAACAGAGCGATGTCTTGACTTCACTTGTTTCAGTGGAGAAAAAACTGATTCGCAGACGTAAGTTGATCCAAACATTGACATTAGTTTGAGTGCAGCCTGTTTGACACTGGGGTATCTGTCTGTGGGCACAATTTTCCAAAACTCTGTGCCTATGGTTCCTTCTCTCAAGACATATTTAAGTCTGTCATCCTCAGAAAGTTCAATCATCTCCAACTGGGATGCTGCTTCATCTGTCACTAAGGGGGCTTTTAAACAATCCGATTCAGCAGTGAAAGGGTTGATGAGGAATGTGATCTGTGGCCGTTGTTTCTTCAGGTTGCAGAATCTGTCCTCAAAACTCTGCTGCAGATTTTCAACCAGTGTTGCATAATGTGCAATGCTCCTTTTTGTAACCTCAGCTGCTTCTCCATTTGCCTTCAACTCGGAGGGAAAATGTGTGAGCTCTCCCTTTTGAAGATGGGTCTAGAAGAGCTTGAGTTTGTTCACAAATGTGAAAACACTTTGCACCAGGTCAGGCAGCATTTTTAACTTCCCTTGCAGATCTAGATTCAGTTTATTCAGATGATGCAGCATGTCGACCAGAAACCCCAAATCTGACATCCACTGGGGGTCATGTAGCTCAGGATAGTCCTTATGTTTCTCTGCCAGAAACAGCTTCACTGGGTCCAAAAGTTCAAAAAAAACAGGAAAGCATGTTACCTCTTGAAAGCCATCTCACAGTGCAGTGGAGAAGCAGATCATTGGAAAGGTCTTCATCCAGTTCAGCTATGAGGTTTTTGAACTGTCTGTGCTTGAGAGCATGAGTGCGAAAAAAATTCACAATTTCTAGCACAGGTTTCATGACATGGTCCAAGTTCAGCTTCTTAGACACCAGGTTCTCTTGATGGATGATGCAATGAAATGTCCGAAAATCAGGGAAACGATCGTCAGCTTTACACAGCCCTGCAAGGCCATTTGCAGATCCCAACATAGCTGGTGCACCGTCTGTGGATATTGCTGTTAGTTTTGGTAATTGCAAATTTGCCTTCTCAACAAAATTCGTGGGTGTCTCTTTCAGGTCGATGCCGCGGGTCCTATCTTTTAACGGCACAATGTCAAGCAGCTCTTCCTTAATTGTGCAGTCTTCTGACACAGACCGTACAAATATTGCCAACTGTGGCTTATCTTGAATGTCGCAAGACTCATCCAAAACAATGCTGAAATACCGACATTTTTCAAGATCCGTATGCAACTGTGTTTAAATGGAGTTGTTAATATCTGATATTCTCTGTTCAACGGTGTGCCGTGACAGCTGCAGGTCTGACACAGAACGCTTCAAACTGTCATTTTCAGGAGTGAGGATGGCAATAACATCTCTGAGACACGTTTTTACGAATTCCCCTTCACTGTATGGCTTTTTAGTTCGAGCAATGTTCCATGCCAACTGATATGATACGAATGTGACCGTCTCTGAGTGCTTCGTTAATTTCCGAAAAAACTGAGTGATCTGCCATGGCGATTCGGTCACTGCCGCTGGGCTAGTGCTAGCCTAGCTAACAAACTTCCGGGTCTGCGTGCGCAAGTGTGTTTCTACGCGCGAAAGTGTGTTTCATGTTTGGGCTCATGCATGACTAGTGGGAGATTTCTGTCAAACATATTACCACAAAATTATCTTTTATTTTTAAAATATTGTCAAATTTATTGGCAGTATAGTCAAATATTCAAATGCATTTTGATTTTATTATAGAAATACATTTTAAAATGTAAAAACATGCACCGATAGAGCAGCCCTTCGTGAGCCGCACAAGAGCTGGCTAAGAGCCGCATGCGGCTCGCGAGCTGCGGGTTCGCCTCCCCTGCTGTAGAACAACACCGTTCTGACGTGTCTCTCGCCTTATTCAATGCTCAGTCTGTAAGTAGTCCTGAAAAGCGAACCGAAATTACCTCTTTTATTCAAGATAACGATATCGACGTGCTTTTCTGACCGAAACTTGGCTCTGACCCAGTGGCGACGAAGCGAGATGTGCTGATCTCACCCCACTTCGATACACCCTGCAGTCATTTCCTCGCTCCTCTCGGGGTGGGGGCGTGGCTGTTATTTACAGAGACAACTTCTCTCCCTTTGTCTCCTTCACCACGACTATTCATTGACCAGATATGCAAGTCCTCTTCAAATTTCAAGTCAATCGGATGAAAATTGAGGATTTTAGAAAAATTTGGCCTATGTTGACCTTTTGGCCCATGTTGACCTTTTGACCTTTTGACCCCAAAACAATAGGCTTCTTGCATTTGACCAATTCCACCAATTGGTGAAGTTTCGTGAAGATCGGTTGAAAATTGTGACCTGTAGGCCGGTGACAAACAAACAAAGACAGACAAACAAGAGGACGTCATGCGTAGCACGATACTTGCAAAGTCCCCCCTCCCCCCCGCCCCCAAAGTTTTCCATTGATACAGCAAATTGTACATTTCATGAAGAATAAAATTTACAATCTTGATCAAAGCTCGGGTCAACAGAATGAAAATTGACGATTTTTCAAAAGAAAAACGATGATTTTGGAAGGTTGACATAGAGTTGACCTTTGACCTTTTGACCTCAAAACCAGTTAGTTTCCCTATTTAGTGACTCGGTGTGCAAATGCTGCTCAATTTTCATGTCAATCGGATGAAAATTGGTGATTTTAGAAATTTGGCCTATGTTGACCTTTTGGCCTATTTTGACCTTTTGGCCTATGTTGACCTCAAGAATACTTGATGGTTGATTTCAGTGACCAGATATGCAAGTCCTCTTCAAATTTCAAGTCGATTGGATAAAAATTGAGGATTTTAGAAATGTGGCCTATGTTGACCTTTTGGCCTATGTTGACCTCAAAAATAGATGGTCGTTGAATTCAGTGACCATATATATAAATCCTCTGAGAAGTTCAAGTCAATCAAATGAAAATTGGTGATTTTAGAAATTTGGCCTATGTTGACCTTTTGGCCTGTGTTTACCTAAAATATAATACGCGGTTGAATTCAGTGACCAGATATGCAAGTCCTCTTCAAGTTTCAAGTCAATCAGATTTCAATTTAGGATTTTAGAAATGTGGCCCATGTTGACCTTTTTTTTGGCCTATGTTGACCTCAAATATACTTGGTGGTTGAATTCAGTGACCAGATATGCAAGTCCTCTTCAAATTTAAAGTTAATCGGATGAAAATGGAGGATTTTAGAAATTTGGCAAAGATGGTGATCTTTGGCCTATGTTGACCTCAAAAATAGTTGGTGGTTGAATTCAGTGAAAGTTTTCCATTGATACAGCAAATTGTCCATTTCATGAAGATTAAAAATTGCGATATTGATCAAAGCTTGGGTCAACAGGAAGAAAAGTGATGATTTTTCAGATGAAAAATGATTTTAGAAGTTTGACCTTGAGTTGACCTTTGACTGCTTGACCTCAAAAATAGTTGGTTTCCCAAATCAGTGAGGCAATACACAAATGCTGTTCTATTTCACTATGCAGTTTTATTAAATTGTAAACGGAATTTAAACTTACATGATTTATGTGATCTATGTGAGTAAAAGTCACCGATTTGATTGTGTGATCAGGTCACCGATGTTTTGATACAATTAATTAATCTGACGGTTTAATGAATCAGGAGAAGTGAATCAGGAGAGTTGAGGTGATTAATCAGGAGAGGTGATTAATGATGCATTAATGAATCGAACAATCCTCATGTTCGGTTGCCAAATTTATTGGTTAATGTTTGCAGACAAAAGTATGGTTGTCCAAATTTGCCACAATGTACATCTTGCAGAGTAGGTAAGCATTGTCTGCCTCTGGGGTATCTCATGTGTTACATGGGTCAAGCCTGTAAAGCTTGTATTAAAAATATATTTATCCATGGAAATCTCCAGGCATGGCTCGCTGACTCCCTCTCCTGTCATAGTCAATGCGTGGCTCTAAATGGAATTCTCTCAACTCCTCTTCCTGCCCCTGCTGGACTTCCTCAAGGCAGTGTTCTGGGCCCTGTGCTTTTTCTAATCTTCATCAATAATTATTATCTCTCCGAAACTCTGGAAAATCCTCTCTATCTTTTTACTGATGACTCCACTCTCTGCCGCTCCATATCTCAACCCTCAGATCGGCAGGCAGCAGCATCTTCACCCTCCGCAGACCTGGATAAAAAAGCGCTTTGGTTTTAACAGCGTGAAGCCGAGCTGAGTGTGAGGCAGGAGCACCAGCCCAGAGGGAGAGCAGTATTCCATTGAGCTGCGGATGAAAGCCTTGTATGTGGTGAGGAGCTCAGGTGTGCCAAGGAAGGACTTCTTATATGGAGGATGACCACTCAGCGACTGGCTTTGGAGGCCAGCTTGGAAATGTGGTTTTCCCAGGAAAGATCATGGCAGATAGTGAGACCCAAAAGCTTGAGTGACAGAACTTCTTCAAGAAGATTGTTGAGAAAGTAGATGGGAGGGTTTTCCAGACGGTATTTTCGGAGAGACAAAGTGAGAGTGTGAGATTTGTCAAGATCGAAAGACATGTTCCACGTGTTTGACCAGTTTGTGATTATGACATCATAGGTTTGTTGGCCAAAGTGTGCATTTCAAGGGTTGACAAGTTCGAGTACAAATATGTCAAATTATGACATCATAATTACAACACTCATCGTTAACAACACTTATTCCCCATGTGAAGTTCTTAACAATGAGTCACGCTTCAATTTTTTCCATGGAGCGGTTTTGGAGATATAGAGGCGTAACTGTTTTCAGTTTTTCCAAGTTGGCGCCTGTACCACATGACCTATTACATCATAATTATCATTACAATATTCTACAGAAGGAGGTGATCCTATGGTGAAAATTTAGTGTCCATCAGACCGACAGTTGCAGAGAAAATGTATTTTTAAAATGCAGACATGTACGCCAAACATACACACGTTCGCAGCCGAAAACCAAACCATGCTTTTCGCTTCGCGAGCGCAGGGTAAAAATGTCCTCGGACAAAGACCTTTTATAAAGCCATGGGTTGAAGCCCTGTTTGAGAATGCCAATCCCCTCCCCGTTTCAAGCCTTCAAACCCCCTTCCCCTGTCCAACTGTCACAGTCGCCTGTCCAACTCAAAATCCCACGAGATATGCGGAAAAGACATGTCCATGTGCAGCTCATGGCCCATCAACGTCACCTGTCCAACTCACAGACACAATCCCACGAGATATGGCGAAAATATATCTACCATATAAAGCACAGTGTGTGTGTGTGTGTGTGTGTGTGTGTGTGTGTGTGTGTGTGTGTGTGTGTGTGTGTGTGTGTGTGTGTGTGTGTGTGTGTGTGTTGTGTGTGTTTGTGTGTCTGTCCCCCTTCATAAAGATAGGTCTTAAAGGCTTTGAGTCGTGCTTTAGGAGGGATTTTAGTGGGGGGTTTTAAGGGGAAATCTTTGAACATGACTGTGTCAACTGGTTAAAAGACCTAAAAGACTCTGAGGACCCAAAAGACCCCAAGGACCCAGAAGACCCTGAAGACCCAATGGACTCCAAACACCCAAAATACCCTGTAGACTGTTAAAGACACAAAAGATAATGATGACCCAGAAGACCACAAGGACCCAAAATACCCCGAGGATCCAGAAGACCCCAAAGACACAATAGACTCCAAACACCCAAAATACCTTGTAGACTGTTTAAGACACAAAAGACCATGACGACCCAGAAGACCGCAAGGACCCAGAAGACCCCAAGGACTCTGAAGACCAAAAATACCCCGAAGGCCCAAAATACTCCGAAGGCCCAAAATACCCCAAATACCCAAAAGACTGAAAAGACCCTGAAGACCCAATGGACCCCCAAAGACCCAAAAGACCCCGAAGAACCAAAACACCCTGAAGACTGTTCAAGAACCAAAGGACATCAAAGATACAAAATACTGAAAAGACCCTGAAGACCCAATGGACACCAAAGACCCAAAATATCCCAAAGACCCAAAATATCCCAAAGACCCAAAAGACCCTGAAGACCCAATGTACCACAAACACCCAAAATATCCGGAAGACACAAAAGACCCCAAGGACTGAGAAGACCCCCAAGGACTCTGAAGATCCAAAATACCCCAAAGACCCAAAAGAACAAAAAGACCCTGAAGACCTAATGGACCCCAAACACCCAAAACACCCAAAAGACCCAATGGAACACAAACGCCCAAAATACCCGGAAGACCCAAAATACCCCAAGGATTCAAAAGACCCAAACAATCCAGAGGACCAAAATGATCTAGAGGATCCAAAATACACCAAGGACCCAGAAGACCCCAAGGACACAAAATACCATGAAGACTCAATGGGCCCCAAACACCCAAAATACCATGAAGACCCCGAAGACACTGAAGACTGTATTTATCATTCGGTGTGTGAAGTTATTGTGTGCAACTTTGGTTGTTTCTCGGTGTTTATCTTTCATAAATTGATCGTCTGTTTGCCGTGTCGCGAGCAAGGCCTTGTACAGTGTGCACTGTACAACCTTGAGGCTTTGTTTTTCTCTCAGTGGTCCGTCGTTTGTGATCCAATAACTTTCGTTCTCTGTATTCCCAGTCTTTTCACCCATAGCCTACTTCCTTGTGTAAATCTCAACTCAAAAAAAAAAAAAAAAAAAAAAAAAAAAACATTTCCTTCTCTGTTCTCATTCGTTTATTCATTCTTATTCGTTCGTTCGTTCTTCGACCACGTGTTTCTCCCCCATTTCCCCAGATAGTTTTCACTCATTAACCTTCAATGTTTACACTTTCCCCTCAAGTTATGTATTCCGTCATATTTTATAACACCTTTTTCTTCTTCTTCTTTAAAAGGCTGCTTTCGACTTGCTCACCAAATCAATTCATCCCAAAAAAAATATCCATCTCCTATAGTGCCTTTGTTCTACATTCCCTAAACTCTCCTGCACTCCATCCTCCATCCAGCGTCCTTAAACGTATTTTTAACTCGAAGGTCACAAGAAACTCATTTTGCAATAAATGTTCGTTTCCCATAAATCGTACACTTTCAAAAATCCAATCTCACCCCTCCCCTCCAAATCTTCCCCATAACCCCTCCCCTCCAAATCTTCCCCATCACCCCTCCCCTCCAAATCTTCCCCATCACCCATCCCTTTCAAATCTCCCCCCTTGCCCCCTCCCTCCTAAACTACTCCCTCACCCCTCCCCGCCAAGACGCCCCCTCGCCCCTCCCCTCCTAGACTCCTGCCTCACCCCTCCCCTCCAAATCTCCCCCATATCCCATCCCTTTCAAATCCCTCCCCTTGTCTCTTCCCTCCCAAACTCCCCCCTCACCCCTCCCCTTCAAATCTCCCCACCCTCATTGCTTCTCAATTTCCCCCCGCTCACTCCCCCTCCTCAAAGCGTCCTCCCCGCTTCTTCCCCCTTCAAACTCTCACCTCCATCTCCCCCAACCTTCTGCCTCGCTCTTCCCCCTCCTCAAAGAACACCTCATTGTGGCTCACCCAATCACCATCAAACCTTTTGTCCGCCCCATCCTTCCCTTTCTCCGAGCTATTCTGAAATCTCTGACACACCTTCAACAGCTCTCCCTACCTCTTCCACCTCTTCCACATCTTACCCTACCCCTCCTCCCCCCTGTTCTGTATCTGATGCTCCCCCTTCCTCTTCATTAACGGTATGGACCTCAAACATCCGGGGCCTTCGTTCAAACTTAACTGATCTCTCCATACAGGTTGCTTCTGTCAAACCAGACGTGATCTGCTTAACAGAAACTTTCCTCCTTTATGATGTCTCTGATTCCATAGTATCTCTCCCGGGCTACTCCCTCCTCCGGTATGATAGACCTGAGCCTCGTCCTGGAGGCGGGGTTGCTATCTTTATCAAAAACTCTCTTCCTCACTCGCCCTGCACTGCACTCTCTCCACCTCACCCCCAGGAATACCTCTGGCTACGGCTTCCCCTTCGCTCCCACCTCTTGTTCATATGTGTGTTGTACCGTCCACCAAACAGTGATGACTCCATCTACATCTCGCTGTCTGATGATATGGACCAACTTCTATCTACTCATCCCAACTCTCTCTTCCTCATATGTGGTGATTTCAACTGTCATCATGCCAGTTGGCTGGGTGTGGGTACCTCTCTCACCAGCCATGGCTCCTCAGCAAAGGACTTCTGCGACTCACTGGGACTGACACAATCTGTCAATTTCCCGACCCGGATCTCAGTCAACGGAACATCTTCTCTTCTGGACTTGGTTATGACTAACTTCCCTGAAAATGTCTGCTGCTCTTCTTCTGCTCCGATCGGATCATCTGATCATGTCCTTGTTAAAGTGGACATCTCTCTGACCATCCTCAGGGAGCCTGCTCAGCGTCGACGAGTCTGGCATTTCACTCAGGCCAACTGGCACGGTCTTCAAGCAGCCATCAATCATCTGTACTGGTCTCCCATCTCTACCACCTCTGACATCAACTCATCCTGGGAATTCTTCCAAAGTAAATTGCTCTCTCTCATGCACAGATTTATCCCATCTCATCTTCAGTTGTCATACCCTTCCTCCCGTCCATGGTACACGGAATCTTGTGGTGAGGCTGTTGCCCAGAAACAACTTGCCTTCGTCTCCTGGAAAGCAAATCCAACGGAAGGAAATCTCATTTCCTTTCACAAAGCCCGAAACAAGTGTGTGTCCACCCTCAGGAGAGCCAGGAAACAATATCTCTCCGTTCTCAAGACCGAACTCTCTTATCTGTCTCCCTCTTCCAAATCCTGGTGGCGTCTGGTCAAATCCGTTTCTGGTGTTTGTTCCCCCTCCATCCCCTCCCTTACCTCAAACGGCTACACAGCTGACTCCGCACGTGAAAAAGCTGAATGCCTCAACTCTGTGTTTGCCTCTAAATCTTGTGTCCCAAACCCATCCCTCTCTGTACCCACCATACCCAGTCGTACCCTGCTGCTCCTGGACTCCGTGTCCTTTCCTCCTGACAAGGTGGAAAAGTTTCTGTCAACCCTCGACTCTGATTCTGCAACTGGACCCGACGGCATCAGCCCACGGGTCCTAAAATCCTGCTCTGCTGCTCTATCTCACCCTCTCTCTGTTCTCTTCACCCTCTCTTTTGCTCAAGGTCAACTGCCATCTGCTTGGAAATCAGCCAACATCACCGCTTTGCACAAAAAAGGTGCAAAAACAGATCCTAGCAACTACAGACCAATCAGCCTTCTCCCAATTATCAGCAAAGTCATGGAATCCATCATTGCTTCTGATATGAAATCTTTCCTCTTCTCCAATGGCTTGATCTCTGATCATCAATTTGGTTTCAGACCAGGTCACTCTACTCTGGACATGCTGCTTCTGCTGTCTCAACAATGGATGGAGGTCCTCAATGCCAAACAGGAAATTAGAGCTGTCTCCCTCGACATATCACGTGCCTTCGACACGGTCTGGCACCCCGCTCTGCTCACCAAACTCTCCTCCTTTGGTATCCATGGAAATCTCCACGCATGGCTGGCGGACTTCCTCTCTAGTCGTCGTCAACGTGTGGCCCTGAATGGGTTTCTCTCATCTCCTCTTCCTGTTCAGGCTGGAGTTCCCCAAGGCAGTGTTCTGGGCCCCATGCTTTTTCTGGTCTTCATCAATGATCTCTCTGACTCTCTCGAAAATCCTCTCTATCTCTTTGCTGATGACTCCACTCTCTGCCGCTCCATTCCTCTTCCCTCAGATCGGCAGTCTGCTGCGTCCTCACTCTCTGAAGACCTGGACAAAATCACAGACTGGTCAAACAAGTGGAACATGTCTTTCAATCCTGACAAATCTCACACTCTTACTATGTCTCTCCGAAAAGATCGACTGGACAACCCTCCCATCTACTTTCTCAACAATCCTCTCCAAGAAGTTCTGTCGCTCAAGATTTTGGGTCTCACTATCTGCCATGATCTTTCTTGGGAAAACCACATTTCCAAGCTGGCCTCCAAAGCCAGTCGCCGACTGGGCATCCTCCGTCGTGCGAAGTCCTTCCTCGGCACACCTGAGCTCCTCACCACATACAAGGCTTTCATCCGCAGCTCAATGGAATACTGTTCTCCCCTATGGGCCGGTGCTCCTGCCTCACACCTAGCTCGGCTTCACGCTGTTGAAACCAAAGCTTTCAGAATTATTGGAATCTCCCGCGATGAAGCTATCTCTGAGGGCCTTTCACTCACTCACCGCAGGCAGGTAGGTGGTCTTTCTGTCTTCTACCGACTCCTCTCTGGCCTTGCACCCCCAGCTCTCTCTGTGCTCTGTCCCCCAAATATTCCTACAGGTCGCACAAGATCTGCCAGCAACCCTCTGATGGTTAAACTGCCGAAATCTCGGCTCTCCGCTCACCTTCACTCTTTCATTCCTCTTTTCTCCCGCCTCTGGAACAAACTCCCTCACTCCCTTCAATCCCACTCCTCCCTCCAGGTCTTTAAAACAGCTGTTCACCACCATCTCTTATCTTCCCCCATCCAAAACCTTGATCTTTTCTACCCCCGCTAATTCACCCCAGATCCACCTTGTTTGAAATTCCAACTTCTTTCCTGGAAGTCCTGGCAGTGTCCATATGTTTTATACCTCTCCCACTGCCCCCTTCCCACGCCCCCCCCCCCCAAAGCCCTCGCCCTCTCTCAGATCTCTCGATGTCTCCATGTCTCTCGGTCCCTGCTCTCAAATGTTGTGTTTGTGTCCTTCCCCCTCTCTCCCCATCTTGTCTACCGCTCCCTATGTTATATGTTTTATGTGTCGGTTTGTCTTTCTGTGTGATTAATGTTCGCTCTTTCACGAGCCTCGATATTGTATACAAAAAAAAAGAAAAAAAAAAAAAAAAAAAAGACTGTCAAAGACTGTAAATACTCCAAAGACTCAAAAAACCTGAAGATCCTTAAAGACCCAATGACCCCGAAGACCTTAATGACCCAGAAAACACAATAAACATCCTGAATGCCCAAAAGACCCCAAAGACCCAAAATACCCCAAACACCCAAAATACCCCAAGACCCTTAAATACCCCAAATACCCTTAAATACCCCTGAAGACCCAAATTACCCCAAAGACCCTTAAAGACCTTGAAGACCCCAAGGATCCAAATGACCCAGAGGACTTAAAAGACCAACAAGACCCTGAAAACCCAAAATACCACAAAGAAACCAAGACCTTAAAGATCCAAAAGACCACAAAAACCCAAAAGAACCTGAAGACCTAAAATTACCCAAAGGCACATAAAGACCCCAGATACCCAAAAGACCCCAAGACCCAAAAGACCATAAAGACCCTGCAGACCCAAAACACTCTGAAGACTGTTTGAAGACCCAAATGACCATGAAGACCCAAAATACTCCAAAGACCCAAAATACTCCCAAAGACCTTTAAATACCCTGAAGACTGAGAAGATCGAAAAATCCGAGAAGACCGAAAATATTGAAAAGACCCAGAAGACCGAAAAGACCCCGAATACCCAAAATACCCCGTAGACCCAAAATACCCCGTATATACCCTTAAAGACCTGGAAGACCCCAAAGACCCAAACAATCCAAAAGACCCCAAGGACCCAGTGGACCCCAAATTAGCCCTAAGACACTGTGGAAGTGTAACTCATTGGTTCGGACTAGTAACGGAGCAGGTAGTCCAGGTGGTTCGTAAGAATGTCAGGAATGTATCTCAGAACATGGAACCTGGGAGTTCCTTTGTCCACCTTTATCACGGCCCCGGGCTAACACACATTCCCAAGCCCGTACTGTTGTTTGGACATTGGGATGCAAAGAGGGTGAAGGAACTCCCCAGCAGGGGGCTGAGCAATCATGACCTCGGAGCATTTAGCGGAGAGAGGATTAACACGAGTGTGCCCATATAAACGAGAACGTACTTTGAGTCGAGACACTTGTCATCAGAATCTCTGCCCAAATGGAACGAACGAGTACGGAGCGAGGACAGCTCAGAAGACCGACCAAAGAAGAACCAACGACTTGAATTACCAAATTCGTTATTGTATTGTAGTTCTTTATTATATTGAAACAAGTGAATTATTAGTTAATAAAGCATTGCTTTTGTAAAAGCTGTTTGGTCATATTGGAGCCTCCTGAGTCCTTTAACATTCCCGAACAATCTGGTGGCCCATACGGGGACCAATTGGACACATCGGCAAGATCTTTCTGAGAGGTAAGCATGTTCTTGTTCTTGTCCAATATGATGTACGAACGTGGGAATAGTTATTCTGTATATACATGGAGGATGTGGTGTTTGGGCTTCTCCACGCACTATTGGTGCACGGAAGCCCTGATTATGAAAATGTAGATGAGACCCCTTTTGCTCAGGTGCTGTGTAGCGCTGCACAAAAGATCCATATGAGTGGGGCCTGGGTGCTGTGTAATTAATTAGTACACAAAGAACCAATTACTAGGGTGCTGAATAAACACAAAAGATCCATTGGAGCGGGACTCCCGGTGCTGTGATTTATTCAAAGAACCAAATTTTGTAAGAATTAAGATATGATTTTTGTCGACATTATAAATACTTTAATATATGTAACGATTTTTGTAACGATCGTCCTGCAAAAGGCCTGCTCGTTCTTTTTCCTTTGAGTTGTAAAATCCTGTTGAATTCTCATTAAAATGCGGAATTAAGTACGCTGTCTGATGATGGAGATCCTTGATGCGAATCAGGAAAAGTGAATGAGCGGACAAAGTCACGGATGGAACAGGACAAACGGTTTTAGCTATTATTCGTGTTTTTTCTAGCGATCTGTAAATATGGGTTTTTGCGCTGTGTAAATAAATGCGCCAGTTCGTCTCACACGCGTCACTGAGAAACGCGCGTCTGTAGGCTTGCCTGCAATTCGGACCGTGTGTTGGCGAGGATGCTGGTTATTAAAAGCCTCATTCTGTACTGGAGGCGAATCGACCCATGAAGTGCACCATGGGGCGATTTGTTTGCCGGTTCTGTAAGGCCCGTACACATGTACAATCGTGTACACTCGTTTGTAGCACTTACAACGTACTTTTGAGTTGCCTGCCCAAATGGTAGGCGACTCGCTTGGCGGAGGAGAGGAAGCGGACAATGGAATTAAATATATATATTTTCCCCCATTCCAATTTATAATACCGCGACAAAATGGCTTATATCTTTGAAACGGCGAGTTGGATTTAGACAACTTAAACGAAATTGTGTAGGACGGAAACCGCGGGTCCAAGGAAAAAGGGTGGAGGAGAGGGAAAAAAAATCCCGCCATTTCTTATAACACCTAAAACTCGTTCGATTAACATATAAATTAATGACAGACAACGCCATCTGATGCCGGGTCCAGAATTATTATGAAAGATGGCGATTGGATGAAAATTGCATACCGACGCCCCAGGGAAAAATCGAACATTTTTCCCTCATTGTCCCTCATTGTCCCTCATTTACATTTTGGCTACCTGTCTCTTGCTCCCGCTCCTTCTCCCTCCCCTCCCTCTAGTTCCCATTGGCGGACGTTTTTTCGAGAAGCAAAACGTTTTGCAGGAAGCTTCCAGGAAGCAGAGCCAGTGCTTTTGTTTTTTGTGTTTTCCTCTGCTCCCTGGGCTCGCAGTGCTTGACGTTGTTTCACTTGGGTTGATTTAATTAAATTCCTAAAAGATACATCTTCGGATGAAGCACTTGTGGTTTACTTATGCTATTAGCCAATTGAGTAAGAAAATATTTTGTGATAATCTTTATTGAGTTTAATTATACAATTAATCAATCAATTAGCGTACACCTCTCCCTCCAAATGCAGCCTCTATGACGTGCCGCTGCAATGCCGCGCTGTAGGATATTTAATTATTTGGCATGGGGGCAATGTAAGTTGAATAAATAGTTGTTGGTTCAATTTCAGTTTGCTGATAAGTAAATCCAATTCAAATTTCAAGTAAATCGGATGAAAATTGAGGATTTTGAAAATTGTTGTTGACTTTGGCCTAAGTTGAATAAATAGTTGTTGGTTCAATTTCAGTTTGCTGATATTTAAATCCCATTCGAATGTCAAGTAAATCAGATGAAAATTGAGGATTTTTGAAATTGTTGTTGACTTTGGCCTATGTTGAAAAAAAAAAGTTGTTGGTTGAATTAGGTGGCTGATATTTAAATCCCATTCGAATGTCAAGTAAATCGGATGAAAATTGAGGATTTTTAAATTGTTGTTGACTTTGGCCTTTGTTGAAGAAAAAAAGTTGTTGGTTGAATTAGTTGACTGATATTTAAATCCCATTCGAATGTCAAGTAAATCGGATGAAAATTGAGGATTTTTGAAATTGTTGTTGACTTTGGCCTATGTTGAAGAAAAAAGTTGTTGGTTGAATTAGATGGCTGATATTTAAATCCCATTCGAATGTCAAGTAAATCGGATGAAAATTGAGGATTTTTGAAATTGTTGTTGACTTTGGCCTATGTTGAAAAAAAAAAGTTGTTGGTTGAATTAGTTGACTGATATTTAAATCCCATTCGAATGTCAAGTAAATCGGATGAAAATTGAGGATTTTTGAAATTGTTGTTGACTTTGGCCTATGTTGAAAAAAAAAAGTTGTTGGTTGAATTAGGTGGCTGATATTTAAATCCCATTCGAATGTCAAGTAAATCGGATGAAATTGAGGATTTTGAAATTGTTGTTGACTTTGGCCTATGTTGAAGAAAAAAGTTGTTGGTTGAATTAGGTGGCTGATATTTAAATCCCATTCGAATGTCAAGTAAATCGGATGAAAATTGAGGATTTTTTAAATTGTTGTTGACTTTGGCCTATGTTGAAGAAAAAAGTTGTTGGTTGAATTAGGTGGCTGATATTTAAATCCCATTCGAATGTCAAGTCAATCAGATGAAAATTGAGGATTTTGAAATTGTTGTTGACTTTTGGCCTATGTGGAATAAAATAGTTGTGGGTTGAACTAGTTGACTGATATATAAATCCCATTCGAATGACAAGTGAACCGAATGAAAATTAAGGATTTTTGAAAATTGTTGTTGACTTTTGGCCTATGTTGAATAAAATAGTTGTTGATTGAACTAGTTGACTGATATATAAATCCCATTCGAATGACAAGTGAACCGAATGAAAATTGAGGATTTTGAAATTGTTGTTGACTTTTGGCCTATGTGGAATAAAATAGTTGTGGGTTGAACTAGTTGACTGATATATAAATCCCATTCGAATGACAAGTGAACCGAATGAAAATTAAGGATTTTTGAAAATTGTTGTTGACTTTTGGCCTATGTTGAATAAAATAGTTGTTGATTGAACTAGTTGACTGATATATAAATCCCATTCGAATGACCAGTGAACCGAATGAAAATTAAGGATTTTTGAAATTGTTGTTGACTTTGGCCTATGTTGAATAAATAGTTGTTGGTTCAATTTCAGTTTGCTGATAAGTAAATCCAATTCAAATTTCAAGTAAATCGGATGAAAATTGAGGATTTTGAAAATTGTTAGCAATTAATGAAGTACTTATTTAATTAATTACATTTCTTTCTCATTTGGCCAATATCTCAGGCACCTTTTGAGTTAAGGAAGCTGATATTTGGACATGACAGTGACCAAGTGATGTGGCTAACAAGGATATTTTGATTTATTGATTAATCATTTAATCAATTCATTATTTAATTTTATAAATGACTTATTTAATTAAATTCCTAAAAGACACATCTTCGGACGAAGCACTTGTGGATTGGTTATGCTATCAGCCAATCGATTAAGAAAATAATGGTCGATGCAACATGATCCTAAAAAAAGAAAAAAAAGAACCCATCCCTACATCTAAGGGTCAGGGAGGGAAGAAATGGAAAATTTGAGGTATTAAAATTACGGAACTCAAAATATCTAGGTTTGGATGTGCAGTCATTAAGCAATTGAGTCATTCATTGTTTTGATGATAATCCTAATATTTGATAAATATTAGGATTTGTCAAAGAAAATGGAAGTTATGTCTTTGGAAAATTTTCAAAATTTGTAAGGGACCTTGCATGAGTCCAACAAAACAATTTTTCAGTTTAATGGTAGTTGGATTTTGTAAAAAAATAATATATATATATACAGACATATATTAAGGGTAAATTGACAAGTTTCTGATTGGATTAAGATATGAACATATGAACAATGATATTGTGATAAATTGTTGAAATTTCACAAATTTATTTTCGGATTGTAGGTTATTTGAGGTCTAATGGGATTAATGTGTATGTTAGGAACATTTTGAAAAGAAATATGGATATATGGCATTACTAAAAAGAAACCAAGCAATTGAGAGTTCTTGGGTTAATGGGATATAAATAAATGCATCTACAAGTTGATGGTTTAATGACATTATAGGGTTTCAATGCAGAATGATTGCACGAACTTGGGAAAGAACTTTCAAGCCCTATGGGATAAATTGTGTATTACAAACAATGGAGTTTCAAAATTTAGCATGCTGGAAGGAATTTTACAGTCCCATTTCAGGACCCAATGAACTTTAATATCTGCCATCAATTTTGGCTGTCTCACGAATGAAGGATGAGTTGCCTTTAGTGGTTGCAAAGAGAATTTGTGGTGACCAGGCAAAATTGGGAAAATATGTCAGATATGACCCTAGTACAGAACAGTGATTCATCAATTAACATGAGCTATGGATCTGAGGTGACGACCGATGATCTTCAATCTCAGTCAATGGATGGATCTATCCTGACATCATTGGGGAAAGGGCATATACAGGGAGTCATCTAGAGTGATTAATTTGATTTATTGATGAATGATTGAATTGATTTAATTGAATAAATTGATTGATTGATTGATGAGGATGCGGTCTCAAGAAAGAAGCTTTGATATCTTTGTGAGATATTATCAATGTGAAGACAACCTTGGAAAATTGAGCAAGATGGTGAGTCTATATATAGATTATATATGTGCGGTTACCATTGTGTGATTTTCCCTTCGACAGAGCGAGATACCTGTGGATTCACCCATTTCATACTGACCCGTTTGGCTCATCTACTGATCTGTGAGATTGGGTTGTGCAAAAGCCACAGGTGAGAGAGATTCTCTGGAGGTCACCATTTGAACAGGTGGAGAGATCCTTCCTGGAGGTACGAGTGAAGCTTTAGAGGAACCTGGAACAAGCTACAACACATCCAACGTCACTTTGATAAAAAGTGGAACAGACCCCAGTAGATTTATTTATAGTATATATAGTACAGGTGTGTACAGGTGTATTCCAAAGTGCAGATCCTAGTAATCTACCTGGTACATTGAGGGATTACTGAGTGTTATTCACATACAGGCAGAATGGGAAATGGAGCCTGCAAGAATACACAAGGACAACCAGAGATTCCACAAAAAGGTACTTGTACATATTATATGTACGACCGCTACTGTGAAGAGGCGATTAGAGAGGTTGAAAATTGGTATTTCTGGACAAAGGGACATGCTAAGGAGTTTCCAAGAGATGGTACATTTGACCGAAGTCGATTGGAAAGATTAGGACAAAAATTGAGAGCCAGGAAGAGACAGAATCTAATGGTAGACTGGCCTGCATTCCATCTTTGGGATGGTGAATCCAAACAACGGGAACAGCAAGAACGGATAACGGACCTAGAACGCAAAATAAAAAGGATACAGGATACAGTGGAGGAGACAAGTGCACAACTACCCCCGAAATTAGGAATGAAAGTGACAGTTGTCCAATCTGATTCCCATTTGTCTCCCCAAAAAGGACGGTACAGAGAATTTTTTCGTGTTTCAGGAGATAACGAGAGATTGCAGTGGCAACTCAGTGATGTAGAGATGCAGCCCAGCAATACAAGTGCACAGGTGCACAGACCAGGCAACGACAGAAACCGGTGTTTCGAGTGTGGAAAGATGGGACATTGGAGAAGAAGATGTCCGTATGTCAACAGGAAGACAAGTTCATGGGGCAAACCAAGATCAAGTGTACCAGTGCTTACCGGTACCTCAGACAATGATTAGGCCTTCATTGCTGCAAATCCCAAATGATGATTGGCCTCAACAGATTCGATTACTGGATAAACATGAATAACTGTCGATGATTCTTGTGTCTGAAAAGTTTTCGGAGCAAGAATGATTCATTTTTTCTTTTGCTTGTTAACAAATTAATAAATTAATTGATCAAATGCCAAAATTGGATCTTCTATTTTGGGCACAGCAATTTTAAATTTACAAAGTTTGGAAACAATTGCGTTGCAAATTTTTTGAAACCAAGTGACAAGAGTCACATGATGATCAGGTGGGAATTTCGGACTATTGTTCCGCATGATCGATAGGTCAGTGGTCGACTGACATGTAAATGGGCGTGTAGTCAAATTTGGATAAATTATTGTGGGAACTGAAAGGGTAATTTCAATGTGACATCATAGTGGTTTTCTAAGAATAAACTTTTTGGTCCATTTGTGCATTAGCATTTATAAAATTGAAGGACAAATTTTATGAAATTGAAATAAAAAACTGACACCCATCCTGATCTGTAAATAATGGTTCCAACGCAAACGAATATGCATAATGCATGCGTGTGTGTGTGTTTTGTGTATCAATGTTTGTGTTTGTTTGGTGTTGTTTTGTGTATCAATCTTACAAGATTGTTGACACCGACAGTGTGCCTTGTCTGAAAATAGATAGTTCCATGTGGATGGGATCGCATATCGAGAGAATTCGTAAAATATAAAAAAATAGAAATATAATTTTATTATGAAAATTATCACTTTTGTCAAGGGAGATGGAGAATAAAGATTTGATTTGCTGAGTTATGAGCAGCCATTCATTGATAGTAAAATTGGGAGTAATCTTGGGATTCCATTTTGATAGAATTTATATGAGAATCAAAGCTATTTATGGATATGAGCTTCATAAAAATGTGGGAGTACAAAATTAGCCAAATTTGGGAGAGGTCTTACACTGACTTCCCAGAGTACTCTGCTCACGGATTATATATATATATATATAAACTTGAATTTGATCAGAATATAAATTGTGCTGTATGTATGTATTATACAATTAAGGGATTGAGTACCAGTTCACTGGTAATTCCCTGCTTGTCGTTAAAGGCGGCAAAAAGGGTTGGCGTCAGGAAGGGCATCCGGCCATAAAACATTGCTTCAAAAAGGGGACCGAAAAACAACAACAACCACAGTTCCCGAAAAAGGCCAACCCCCGCTTGCGGGGAAAAATGGCCTCTAAAGGTGTTTTTTTTTTTTTTTTTTTTGTATGTATGGATGTGTATTAGGCATAGATGATATGGGAAAATAGTAAAGAAAATTTTGCTGGTTTGAACTATTGTGAGTTTTAAGTTTTGGAGTTCAAACAAAGTCACTGGTTAACAGATGAGAATGGATAGTAAATAAATTCTTCGATGCTGGGTAAATTAAGTACGATATTACTAAGACTTATGAGAGCTATTGTTCTTCCTTACAGCAGTGGAAAATTCTTGGAAAAAAAAATTAGATCCAACATAATGAATCTATAAATGAATGTGATAGGGATAATATCCTCAATTTGTACTAATTATTTGATTGTGGGTAAAGGAATTAATTTATCATAGTGGATTGTTAACAGCAGCCTGAAAATGTCCTGAGAGTGCATCCATGTAATCAGAAATCCCAGATTTGTTTTTACAAACAACATTTTGGTAGAGGTCTTGTGTGGACGAGCACTTGCTTGGTAGATAAAAAACGGTACTGCATGCTGGCAGCCACTTTTGCGGCCATTTAGACCGAACAAATTGGGAGAAACTGTAATTGAATATGTAATTTACAGATGAGTATTTGGGAAGAAAAAGGGAATTTATTGAGATGAGAGACATTTTTCGAAGTTTTATTAAAGTGCTATAATATGACACTCGGCAAGGCAAACTATTGGATGGGAAAATTAGATCTGGTTATAGAAAAAAAAAATTATTTACCCCTTCAAGTTAATTCTTCGAATCATTGTTTCACTGGCATTTTGAGTTCACATTGGAAATAGTTTGGTAGAACTTTGGTTAAAACCTTTGGTTGCGGTATTTTGGAATGAACTGATAAACCATAGGAGATTGATAAGAATAGAAACAAAAAATGGACCCAAAGTAGAAAGTTGGATTCATGCCTCTCATTGCAAGCGAGCACATGGGGCAAGGGGCAAGGGAGGACGGTCCCACAGAAAATGAGGCTGCACCTAGCAGCCCAGCAGAACATTCAGTGGCAGATAAATGACAGTCGTGATTTACAGTCATTTGAATTACATTTTAACACCCCTTGCATTGATAAACATTGCATTTTCAACATGTGATATTCCCACTTGGGATAGTGACATTTATTTGCCTACATGACATACAATTACCTACTGATATTAATACAGCATGAGTGATAATGTATCACAACTACACTCATGATCAGGGGATTTAGTTCGACCCCGGGAGATAGGGGGATCAGGGTAAGACAAATAATCTGATTTATGTTACATATTAAGGGATTTTCTTTATTTACCTTTTAGGAAGCTTGTTAGTTTGGTATATAATGTTGAATGTCATCGACATATAATTATGTTATAGGTATGAACATATACAAGGAGTAGCAGACTTGTTTGTGGGTTTAGTAGTTATATTGACAATTGTTTTAGTGGTGGCTTGCTTGAAAGCCTTAGTGACGGTGTGTTTGAATAAGGTAACCAACAACACTATGATAATGCATGAAGTGATGAATGAGGAAAGAAATGTGGAACCACAAGAGGAAGACTTTTATGGCGACATAAATACCGAGGTTAAAAGAATGAATCAAGTGATGTTGCAAATGAATACAGTAGAGTTAAGATAAGGGCATAACAAAAAATGTTGTGAATTGTGTCAACCGGTGAACTTCTATCACCACAAGTTACACACTGTTTGAAAAAAAAAAAAATAGAAGAAGAAGAAGTGGGGAGAAAATTATGATAATAATACATTATGCTTAATTTGTTGGTTTGCAAAATTTGTTGGGAATTAGATATTCCTGTTTGTGATTGTAATCATATACACTCGATATAAATGCATTTATTTTCTTTGTGTAGTGCTAAAATGCCTGCACGAGTTAATTTTTGAACTATATTAACCTGAAAGCAATTGTGGATGCTATGCTTAGTTTAATAGTGAAATACATACCTGATTGAATATTATTTGTGTGACACATATAAATGAATATAACCTTTTGAATGTGTTAAGGGAAAAACAACAAAGTGTTGAATGTGAAACTGTCGGAAGATATACATGATTATGCTTATTTCATGGTAAGATGTACCCTATCTGATTCAGTGTGTGTGGAAAGCAGATTCAGATGTGACTGAGCATAAGGATAAGACGAGATCACATTTTGAAGGGAGTGCTAACGGAATTGGGAAGAAGTTCGAGAAAGAAAATTTGTGGCTAAAAATGAAGTTAATCGTGGCATACACCCTCTTTCTCAAAGAATGATGAAGACATTCTCCTGTGTAACTTGGAGATGGATGCTTACCTTCACCAAGGAAATTTATGTGACCATTTGCCTGGATCACACTGCAACATATGAAAGAAAGGCGATCACTTACTCTTGTTCGAAGGCTTGGAACATTCATCACATCAGAAGTTGTAGGACAACAACATTTTACCTGCAACCCCTACGAAATGCGGGGACATATGGTATTACTTCACCAACTTCCGGGGAACCAGCATGGAGCTGCAAACCAATGGCTGTGCCTTTTCACAACAGCTGTGCACGATTCTGCGGGTTGCTCCTGGTATGGACCATGGATGACCTGAACAACATGGTCCCAACATCATTGTGGATGCATCTGGCATCCCTGTTCCACATCTTGCTGGCCAATCAACATCACACCAATACTTGCTGCCCATTCATAATGAGGGAGGAGGCAAGTCGACTACAACTGGGCGAAGGCCTTGTTCAGGAATCATTATGGTTCACAGCAAGAGTGGCAAGAATGCTACATGGAGAGCAGGGTCAGTCTAGGACTCCGCACTGTTACCACAACAGTGAAATCCTACACGAAGTAGTGCAGGTGTTATGAAGACAGAAGAAAATGTTTCATACCTGAATTCAAACACAAGTGATCAGCCCTTCCTTTCAAACAAAGAAGCAACATTTGTTTGGAGGCAAACGTTTTTGCCAGATGTTGCAGATGCTTTATAAAACTTGAAAATGGTGAAGTGAAATTGTTGTATCTTGGTGATGGTGAGGTGTTGGTTTGCAAGGATATTTGTGATGCAAGTGAAATAGATTGAATTAACAATATGGAAGGAGTCAATGACCAACGAAATGTTTTGTGATTCTTGCAGGGTGACGGTGTATGCCTAAGGGGATTGATTGTTTACTTATATTGATGTTTACTTGTAGTGATTGATTGTTTACTTATATTGATGTTTAGATTAATGGTTAATATAAACAAAAACAAAAAGATGAGGGAATTGTGGAAGTGTAACTCATTGGTTGGGACTAGTAACGGAGCAGGTAGTCCAGGTGGTTCGTAAGAATGTCAGGAATGTATCTCAGAACATGGAACCTGGGAGTTCCTTTGTCCACCTTTATCACGGCCCCGGGCTAACACACATTCCCAAGCCCGTACTATTGTTTGGACATTGGGATGCAAAGAGGGTGAAGGAACTCCCCAGCAGGGGGGTGAGCATAGATGACCTCGGAGCATTTAGCGGAGAGAGGATTAACACGAGTGTGCCCATATAAACGAGAACATACTTTGAGTCGAGACACTTGTCATCAGAATCTCTGCCCAAACGGAACGAACGAGTACGGAGCGAGGACAGCGCAGAAGACCGACCAAAGAAGAACCAACGACTTGAATTACCAAATTCGTTATTGTATTGTAGTTCTTTATTATATTGAAACAAGTGAATTATTAGTTAATAAAGCATTGCTTTTGTAAAAGCTGTTTGGTCATATCGGAGCCTCCTGAGTCCTTTAACATTCCCGAACAACACAAAATACCATGAAGACCCTTAAATACCCCAAAAATCCAGATCGAGGACCCAAAATACTCGAATGACTCAAAAGACCTAGAGGACCCAAAAGACTCAAATGACCCAAAAGACACCGATGAACCAGAAGACCCAAAAGCCACAAAAGACCCTGAAGACACTGAAAACCCCAAGGACCCAAATGACCCAGAGGACACAAAAGACACCAGGGACACAAAATACCCCAAGGACTCCGAAGACCCAAAAGAAGAGTAATTATGCCTCTTACATTGGAATTGTAGACGGTGGCTTGCAAATTGAGCCTCAAGGTCGGTGTACAGAAGTGGTATTTTTTTAATCACAATAAATACAAGGCACAGGGAGGTGAAATTTGCTGCACATGCTGTGCAATGTGCGCAGGGTAAAACGAGTGTTCATTTACGTCTGTAGGATGTCCAACAAATAAAAATGATATCGGCACACCTGACACAAGGTCCAGACTTCAGCCTTTAGCATGCTCACATGGCTGTACCGTAAAAAACTGTTCCAACCCGTCATTTTTGACGGGCTTTATACTAGTGTGACAACAAACGACCTAAAACCAATTATCTTCTTCCTAATTCGTATATGCACATCGTTAAAAGTAAATAATTACTTCAGACAAATTTCAAACGTTATGTACTGGTATTTGATCTCTGCTTGAGAGAATGCTACATAGATATTTGGGTGTTGTATAAGTTAACAGATTACTGTCTTGCACATTCTGCAGCCTCCTCACTCTCTGCAGACCTGGACAAAATCACAGATTGGTCAAACAAGTGGAACATGTCTTTCAATCCTGACAAATCTCACACTCTTACTATGTCTCTCCGAAAAGACCGACTGGACAACCCTACCATCTACTTTCTCAACAATCCTCTCCAAGAAGTTCTGTCGCTCAAACTTTCGGTCTCACTATCTGCCATGATCTTTCCTGGGAAAACCACATTTCCAAGCTGGCCTCCAAAGCCAGTCGCTGAGTGGTCATCCTCCATATAAGAAGTCCTTCCTTGGCACACCTGAGCTCCTCACCACATACAAGGCTTTCATCCGCAGCTCAATGGAATACTGCTCTCCCTCTGGGCTGGTGCTCCTGCCTGTCAACTCGAGATGATGCTCTCGGAGTGCTACCACGACTCCGAGTAAAAGGTCTATCTACCTCAGAAACTTGTTGTAAAGACTTTTTTAGCTTTGAAAAGGCTGCACAGTCCAATCGATTGTTGCTAAGCCTACGTTCAAGTGATGGACACATTCGTGAGGAGAATACAACAACAACAACAACAACAACATGCATTTTAAGGCCATGTTCCCTGCTAGAGCGGGGGTTAGCCTTGCGGTCCCCATGACAATCTTCTCCATTTTGCCCTATTTTCTGCATCTCTCCTTGTTAACCCCCTTGCCCGCATTTCTTCTTCCACCATCTTTAGCCAAGTCTTTCTCGGTCTTCCCCATCCTCTACTTCCTTCTACATTAACTTCCATCACTCTTCTCAACCAGTCACTTTCATCCTTCCTCAATACATGACCAAACCATCTCAACCTGTTCCTCTTCACAGCATCAATCACAGGCAATATTCCCATCATCTTTCGCAATTCATCATTTGTCTTCCTCTCTCTCAACGATACTCTGCACATCCATCGAACCATTCGCATTTCCACCCTTTCCAGCCTTCGTTGCTGCTCTACGTTCATTACCCATGTCTCGCTCCCATAAATCATAACACTTCTCACACATGCAGCATACACCTTTCCCTTCAGCTTCAGCGACACTCTCCTCCTCATCAGCACGCCACTCAGTTCCCGAAACCTCTTCCATGCACATCTCACTCGAGCAACCGCTGCCGAGTCTGATCCACCTTCTCCATTCAGCATGTCTCCGAGGTAGCAAAATGTTTTCACACCTTCCAGCTTAACGCCGTCTCCAAGATCCAACTCAACATTTCCTCCATCTGCAGCTCCCTCTGTGCACACCTTACATTTGAATGTAGCTGCCACACTGGTTAATGACCCTCTCAGACCACTACATTTTTGATGAACCCACTCAGCACACATTGTACATTGAATGGAGTTCACTCCGACACCCTTCCTGCACACAGCACACGGCCACTTCCCAGTTCTTTCCACCTCACCACATGCTTTACCACTTGCCATCACCTTTGTCTTTCCGATATTCACCTTCAGACCTTTTGTCTCCATACATTCCTTCCACTTGTTCATCTTTTCCTTCAGTCCATCCATACTTTCCGCAATCAACACCAGATCATCTGCATACAACAACTCCCACGGTAAACCCTCCTTTACGGTCTGAGCCAGCACCTCCATCACAGCTACAAATAGTAGTGGACTTAGTACCGACCCCTGATGCACTCCCACCTTCACCTCAAACTCACCACTGTTCCCGTCCTTCGTCCTTACAGCTGTGCGTGCTCTTTTGTACATTGCCATCACTACTCTGATCAACCATTCCTCCACTCCTAACTTCCTCAATGCCCATGTCAATACTTTGCGTGGAACCCTATCGAATGCTTTCTCCAGATCAACAAACCCAAAAAACAACTTCTTCCTCTTATCCATGTACTTCTCCTGCAACTGCCTCACAATGAAAAGCGCATCTGTCGTTCCTCTTCCTGGCATAAATCCAAACTGCATTTCGTCGATCTTCACTTTCTTCCTTATCCTCCTCTCCAACACCCTTTCCAATACCTTCATTCCATGCTCCAATAACTTTATCGCTCGGTACGAGCCACACTCCAGAGGGTCACCTTTCCCCTTGTATAGAGGGACGAGGGTACTCAGTTCCCAATCCACTGGAATGCGGCCTTCTTTCACCACCAGATTACAGATCTCTGTCATTCTCTTCACACCCCAACTTCCTGCTGCCTTCAACATATCTCCCACAACTCCCGTCAGCCCTCCCGCTTTTCCACTCTTCATTGCTTTTATCGCTTCCTCAACTTCCTTCTCAGTTATCCTCTCTGCCGGTCCTAAAACTGGGTTACTCTCTATGTTGCCATCCCATTCATTCTCTGTATTCAACAGCATTTCCATATATCTTTTCCATCTTCCTTTAATTCCATCTGGGTCGACAACGATTTGTCCCACTTCATCCTTCAAGCAACTCACCCCCATCACATCACACCTCTCTTTCGCTATCTGCTTTGCAATCCTGAATACTGCTTTCTGACCCTCTTCCGAATCCAAGCGTTCTCCGAACATTTTCGTACATGCCTCCTGCGCCTTTGCTACCTCTTTCTTTGCTAAGCCATGTGATTAGCATTCCTGGCTGCCTTCCTGGCTGCCTTATAACTTTCATGCTCTGCTGTTTCTGCTCCCGTAACCTTCGCCTTCTGCCACTCTTTGAACTTCTTCCTCTTCTCGTCAATCCTCTTTCCAACCTCAACATCCAACCACCATGTTTCCGAGTGCCTCGGTGGTCCTTTTGTCCATCCACATACATCACCAACGGCTCCCAACAGACTAGCTTTCATTGACATCCAACCACTTTCAAGCTCATCCTTTCAAGCTCAAGACATCCAACCACATCATCCTCTACCCTACTCAGCCTCTCTTTTAATGCCTCCCTTACTGTCACCTCTTTCAACCTCCACACCTTCATTCTCGGTTGGTACTTCACCCGCCGAGCTCTCCTCGCACCTCGCACCGTGAGGAGAATGCTCAGTTGAAATGTTTTATCAAACTTTTTAAAAGAATGTTTTTACCACAATGAAAAGTAATGATCAAGAAGTGTTTGATTTTACCAAAAATCTACCACAATTAGAAGAATGACAGCAGTGCTCTCTAGAATAAGATTTTACAGTGGATGAACTTTTAATAGCCTTAATGATCATAAAGAACTTGGCTTTGATGGTTTACCTGTGGAATTTTACAAAACATTCTGGGACTTGCTCGGTCCGACACTTTTAGATGTTTTAAAGTATAATATACAAGAGGGTGTGTTACCTCTAGGTTGTCGCTGTGCAATTGTGTGCCTTATCCTGAAGAAAGGAGATTTACAGTCTTTACAAAATTGGTGGCCTATCTCTTTGCTTTGTGCGGATTACAAAATCCTTTCCAAAGCCCTTGTAAACTGCATAAAGCTCCTTCTTAGTTTTTTAATACACTTTGATCAATCTTTTTGTATTTTAAATCGGTCTATTCGTGATAATATTTTTTTAAATTTGGGACTTGTCTGTGCTGCACAAAAACAGAATACTGGCCTGTTTTTTCTTGACCAAGAGAAAGCATTTGACGCCATTAGCCATTGATGTGTTTTTCATACATTAAAATAGTTTGGTTTTGGGGCAGCCTTTATTTCTCACATTTCCTTGCTGTACAACCATGTTTTTAGAATAATTAAAGTCAATAACAGTTTATCTGCACCACTAACGGTTGAAAGAGGAGTCGGCCAAGGGTGTCCTTTTTCGGGCATTCTGTACTCTCTCTGCATTGAACCTCTACTAATTCGCCTTTGTAATAGATTACCAGGTTTTCCTGTGATGCCAACCGAAAGGCCAATTGTCACCTCAGCATACGCTGATGATGTGTGTGTTGTGGTGCGTAGCAGTGATGATGTTACCATGCTACTAAACAATTTGGAAAAAATTTATTCGGCATGCACAACTGCAATAAATTGGAACAAATGTAAAGCTTTATGGATTGGCCATACACCTGCTGTTGGTGTGCCTTCTCTTTCCAGAGGCTTGCAGTGGGAGAAGGAAGACATCCATTATCTAGGTGTGTACATTGGCACCCCAGTCTTCATGGCAAAGAACTGGGTTAATGTAGTTAATAAATTGATAACATACGAGAGAAGTGGAGAGGAATATTATCTGCATTGTCGTACAGAGGACGTGCCTTAGTAATTAATAATGTAGTGGCTTCCTTGTGGCACAAAATGATTGCTTTGCACCCTCCTGAAGCACTGTTGCTGACAATCCAGAAAAATCTGCAGGATTCTTTTGGGGCGGCAAGCATTGGGTCAAGCCTGAAGTCCATTACCCTCCATTGGCAGAAGGTGGCCATGGTCTCATTGACATTACCAGCCGACCTAATGGCTTTTCGAGTCGCCACTATTCACCGTTTTATTTTTTTCACTTTGTTGCCGTGGCGGCTCACTGCCAACTACCTGTTGAAAATGGCTGGCGTGCTTGATTTCAACAAGGAACCTTTTCTCATGGACCTGCAACGTGTTGACATCTCCCCATTGCCTCTGTTCTACCAAGACCTGCTGCACGCCGAGATATGGCTCATTACAATACCAACAACTTCCATGATGAGCCTATCTTTTACAATGCACTTTTTCCCAACATACCTCGATCACGTACGTATGTGCAATGTTTCACAAGTTCTGGTGTGTACGTCATACGATACCTGCAGAATAACCCGAATGAAACGTGGCACTCAGCAGGTTACCTGCAGAATAACCGGAATGAAACATGGCACTCAGCAGGACATATTGCAACCGCTGTTGGAATGCGCTCTGTAAGAGCTGTCTCCCAGCTTATCCAAGAAGTGTTGCGTACCTTCAGAGGACTGGGACGACATATTGATGCCAACAACAATGACGCTGCAATGCATGTTCTCTCCCTTCATCAGGTGCATATATCATCAGTTGCATCAACAGAATTGTGCACCTGTCTTCCTCTCCACTTCCTAATGCTGTAAAAAAAAGTGCCTGTACCACCTCTGCATTGCCATTCGGCATCCTTACGTGTGCAAGGATAGGTTTGGATCCCTAGGGAAAGGGGTGCGACCTCTGGGGTCTCCCCCTTGCCCACAATGGGTCACCATGTATGCCCCACCAATTGTAAAACGGACTGGTGATATCTCTTGGAGAATTGTACATATAACTAATACAAATACAAATGTACATATGAATAAATTGTATATATAACTTAAATCCATCTAGGGCTGGAGTATTCTGGGTGTACCTGTTTTTATTTATTTATTTATTTATCTATTTTTTATTTAACCTTATTGCTTTACCTATTCCGTTGGCACCCTATTTCACAGGCACCCTATTTCACAGGCACCTTTAGGCACCCTATTTCACGTTCCAGCAGAATTGCCCGGCCCCGCTACGAGCCTATCATGCTGGTCCTATTGTAGATTCTTACTTAACTCCACCTGGGGTTAGAGTATTTTGAGCTTGAGTGTACCCCAGCTGCTGCTGCCATCTGAATAATCCTCTCCAAGCAGTTCTGTCACTCAAGCTTTTGGGTCTCACTATCTGCCATGATCTCTCCTGGGAAAACCACATTTCAAATCTGGCCTCCAAAGCCAGTCGCCGACTGGGCATCCTCTGTCGTGCGAAGTCCTTCCTTGGCACACCTGAGCTCCTCACCACATACAAGACTTTCATCCGGAGCTCAATGGAATACTGCTCTCCCCTCTGGGCTGGTGCTCCTGCCTCACACCTAGCTCGTCTTCATGCTGTTGAAACCAAAGTGTTCAGAATCATTGGAATCTCCCTCGATGAAGCTAACTCCAAAGGCCTTTCACTCACTCACCGCAGGCAGGTTGGTGGTCTTTCCATCTTCTACCGACTCCTCTCTGGCCTTGCCCCCCCAGCTCTCTCTGGGCTCTGTCCCCAAAATATTCCTACAGGTCGCACAAGATCTGCCTGCAACCCTCTTATGGTTAAACTGCCAAAATCAAGACTCTCTGCTCATCTTCACTCCTTCATTCCTCTTTTCTCCCGCCTCTGGAACAAACTCCCTCACTCTCTTCAATCCCACTCCACCCTCCAGGTCTTTAAAACAGCTGTTCATCACCATCTCTTATCTTCCCCCATCCAAATCCTTGATCTTTTCTACCCCCACTAATATCACCCCAAATCCACTTTTTTGAAATCCCAACTTCTGTCCTGGAAGTCATTGGTGTCCTTGTGTTTTATACTTCTCCCACCCCCCCCCCTCCCTTCCCACGCCTCCTCCCCCCAAGCCCTCTCCCTCCCACACGTCTCCCTGCTCTCAAATGTGTTTGTGTGCTTCCCCTTCTCTCCCCATCTGGTCTTCCGGTCCCTCTTTTTATATATTTTGTTTGTCTGTTTAATTTGTTTGTGAAATAAATGTTAGCTCTTTCACGAGCCTCGATTCTGTATACAAAAAAAAAGAAGAAGAAAAAAAGATTTTACCTACCAATGTTTCATTACACCGTTTTAGTATTTTAAATTCTGTTTCATGCCCCTTTTGTATGTCCTCTAAGGATTTACATCACGCTTATCTTGACTGTTTCAAGGCTAACCCCACTTTTTACTTTGCTGTCACAATTGTGCTGCCATATGAATGTTTCTTTTTCTTTACGTATGTTTATTTTTGGTTTGCCGTTGAATCCCAAAAATGCTGTCATATCTGTACTCACCAATTTTTTAATAGCTGAAGTGAAGCTAGCAATTTATTAAACCAGGAAAGCTAAACTTCTTGCCAACCTTGATTCTGGCTACAATGTTTTAACAGTTTTTAAGGCCCTTACCATGGCCAGGCTACGTGCAGAGTTTTATTTTCACCAAAACTTAAATAATTCAGATCTTTTTAAGCAAAAATTGTTGTACAATAACTTATTGTGTAAAGTAGTTTATAATGATCTCACCTTTTCATTTTGAAGGTGCACTTGTACTGTTTTATGTTTTAATTTTTTTTACCTTCCTTTTATGATTGTTGTTCATTGGGATGTCTGTTTTTTTTCTAACCTTGTTTAAATAAAGGTATGCAAATGTCAAAGTCTTTCTCTCTCCATCTCCACTTCCCCCTCTCTCCCTCCACTCCCCTAATCTCTTCCCCTCCAATCCCCATCCCCCTTTCCCCTCCCTCCTCCGCTTCCCTCCCTCTCTTAATATTCCCGTCCCGCCAGTGGAGCGACGGATTGTATTTGCTGAACTATAATAATAAGTGTGCGTGCGTGCGTTAGTGCGCACGCGTCCGGCCTCTAACTCCAGTTCCATGAAACCTAGTGACCAGAAACTTTGCATGCATACAAAGGGAGATGCTCCGAGGGAGTGCATGAAAGAAAAGTGGGTGCTTGGGAAAATTTAAACACCCATTTTGAAGATAATTTAGGGGATGCTCATGACAAAAATAGCCAAAGTAAGCATCGCCAAAATGGCGGTCCACCATCTTGGTCAGCCCACTGTCACATTGCTGGGTTCTTAAGCCGACATTGTGTTTGGCCTGCTCAAAGATACCTTGCCTTGAACTACAATGACTCCTCACGGTCCAATTAAAGTATGTAATCAAAATCTGCATTTTTGATTTGAAGATTGGATCCGGTGGACTAAAATCTGGAGTGAATTCTGAGAATTTCAAGAAATTAGCAATTCATATAACCAAGTGTATTTAATTAAGCAAGGCTGGCATCCCTCATTCTACATTGATGTCTTAATACATACCTTCATTGGATAGGGTGTCACTCTACTGGGATCTGTGATCATTGTGATTAATATAAACAAATGAATAAATTTTTTTATGCCAAATAAAAACGCAATGTAGGGATGATACCCATTCTTGGAGCAAAAGTGCCAAGATATTGTTACGTGTGTGGGTGTAAGTAATGAAATACCTAAGTCCAGATAGAGTTGTGTAGGTTTAGCGAGCTCCTTATGCCGTGAAGCCACCTCAATGTATCTCAGTTAGGGCCGAATGTCCGTGTAAGTGTTTGTGTCTCCATGCGAGGGGTGGAGCTATTCTAGATAGGGCGTAAGGATACATTCCTAGTGTGTAAATGCCCCTGTGATTTTTCCCTTTGTTTGTTCTTATAAAACTTACCCAGCCAGCCATGCACTCGGCACATAATTACAACAATCCGATCGTCGACAGCACCCAGACACTACTACTCCGCCCAGCTGAACCTTCTCAATTGGCATCAAGAATGGCTGTGTGGCCACGCCCCGAAGGACGATTGGTTGAGGAACGATGAGACGATAGAGTCGCGCTTGGTGATTGGAGCGCACGTGATGTCAGAGGGAACTTTCTAGACCAGGGAAAATAAAAGGTGAAGCGACCGCCATTTTATTCTCTCTCTCGGTTCCAGTGTTCGTAGCAGGTGGACGCATTCTTTTTCTCTCCCTGTTCTGGCGTTGGTGTAAGCGTCCACATATTTTCTCTCTCTGTACCCGGTATGTAACCCCGGTTTAGAATAGGTACACCGTATCCCCAAGTGTCTTAAGAGGTGACTAAAAGGGTTGGTGTCAGGAAGGGCAACCAGCCATAAAACATTGCCTCAAAAAGGGAACCATGGCAATTACAATGACATATGGGCAGGGTACAGCCCGAAGTACCCCGTGGGGGACCTCACTCCCTCTTGAAAAAAATCAAGGTGGGGAACCCGATCGAAGCAAGGGTGGAAATCACTCCATTTACGACGACCAAACGTCTGTTGCCCCACATGGAGATTGGTTTCTGAGGTTTGGGACATGGAATGTAGGGACAATGACAGGGAGATCAGGAGAAGTGGTGGAAGTATTGGTCAGAAGAAGAGTGGACATATGTTGCGTACAGGAGGCGAGATTGAAGGGAAGTGGTGTGAGAATGGTGAATTGTAGGCTGGGACAAAAATACAAGTTTGTGTGGCAAGGATGACAGAAGGCATGCATGGTGTTGGTGTCCTGTTTTCTGAGGAGTTTGTAGACAGTGTGGTGAGTGTGACTCGAGTGAGTGAAAGGTTGATGATGGTGAAAATGATTGGAAAGCTCTTGGTGAACATCATCTCGGGATATGCTCCGCAGGTCGGTCGGGACGATGAAGAGAATGACAAGTTCTGGTGTGCAATAGAGAAGCTGATGGAAAACGTGAAAGATGAGGAGGTTGTTGTGGTAGGAGGTTTGTTGATTTGTAATACTCAGTTCCAGAAAGAGGATAATAAGCTTGTTACATACACGTCAGGTGGGTCGACGACAACCGTTAACCTGATGGGGCTGTGGAAGTGTAACTCAGTGTAACTTATTAATTGGCACTGGTAACTTATTAATTAACACTGGTAACGAAGCAGATACATTTTACCTGCAAACTCTGTGAAAGCCGAGTTCGTAAATGAGTGTCAGGAATGTGCCCGAACATGGTAATCTCTTGTCCACCTGGTCACAGCCCCTGGCTGGAGCACCCCCCTATCGCTTGGTAAACGGAACTCACAGCAGGAGGGGAGCGAGCTGATGCCAGGACTTGGTGCATGCATGACCTCGGGGCATTAGCGGAGAAAGGATTAACGTTCAGCGGACAGGGGATTAAGTCCAGTTTGTCCATATAAACGAGAGCAAACGTTGAGTCAAAGAGACTTGTGAGCAGAAGCTCTGACCGACGGAACGGACGAGGACTCATCATCAGACCCTCTGCCCGACGGGAGTGGCGGAGGAACATCGGCCGAACGAGAAGGACCATGCGAAAAGAGTTAACCTGGTCCATTGAATTAAGCGGTATTATTTGGTAATTGGAATGAAGTGAATAACCAGTTAATAAACCAGACCTTTTGTAAAACCTGTGTCCGGTCATTGGAGTCTTGAGTCTCCCCCAATACTTCCCCTACAATTTGGAGGCACCGCTGACATCAATTGTACAAACAAGTCTTTAAAAGGTGAGTGTGGCTTGTTTTTGTCCAATATGATTTACGAACTTGGAAATAGTTTTGTACATACATGGGGGAGGAGGTGGTCCTGGGGGTTCCGTGCGCACCGATGCCGCAATATAGGTGGCGTGACCCATCACGAATGGTACTTCGATAAACGACTGTAGCTATTATTCGTGTTTTTCTAAATGATTTCTGTAAATACGTATTTTTTGCGCTGTCTAAATAAAATGCACCAGGTCGGCGCTGGTCATTAAAGGCCTTACTGTGACCTGGGAGCAAACGGAGCATGCGTGCACCATGCGACCATTTGCTTCCAAGACGTGTAAGGCCGGTACACTCGTTTACACACCCGTACACGTGTAAAGTAGTTGTTTTTTTTTTTTGCACTTGTTCAAAACACGCGACTTGCTCGTCGTGCGACAGGGAGCCGGGAAATGGAATTATATTTATATATATATATTTTACCTCATTCCAATTTATGGTATTGCGACAAAACGGCTTATATCTTTGGAACGACTGGTCGGATTTAGACAAATTAAACGGAATTGTGTACGACGAAAGCCGTGGGTCCAAAGTAAAAAAATAAAAATAAAAAATAAAAAAAAAGAGGATGGAGGAGAGAATTTTTTTTTCAGTTTTCCCGCCATGTCTAAAACTCGTTCGATCAACGAATAAATTCATGACAAAATACCCCACCTCATGCCGGTCCAGAATTATTGTGAAAGATGGCGATTGGATGAAAATTGCATACCAACACTCCCTCACTGTCCCTCATTGTCCCTCATGTCCATTCCGGCACCCTGTCTCTTGCTCCCGCTCCTTCTCCCTTCCCTCCCTCTAGTTCCCATAGGTGGACGTTTTGCGAGAAGCAAAGCGTTTTGCAGGAAGCTTCCAGGAAGCTTCCAGGAAGCAAAGCCAGGGCTGTTGCTTTTTGTGTATTTTCTCTGCGCCCCATACTCGCAGATTTGGTTGGTACAAATATTTTATTGAAAGGTGAAAGATGCTTTTGTGGAAGAGCAATGGCAGACCACCCATTGTCACCACTTTCATGAGCTCAGAGAAATAAAAAATTCCAAATTCCACTCTGATGGCTCAGTGGAAATCGGCAGCAGAGTGGGAATCGGCAGACAATGGAACAGCTAGCGACGAGTGTTTGTGAGTAACAACCACCCTCTGGTCGAGGCTCATAGGAGGGGTGATGCTTACTGATTCGGCACGCTTACAATAGATGTTAATGGCGAAGGTTGTGGTTGGTTCGATTTAGCGAAATGGACGTTCTTTGAACGGGTTAAATGAGAATTTTCATATTGGATGTCAAAGCAACGAAGAGTTTTGTGGGATTATGGGGTCATATCGCGACATCATGGAAAAGCTGGTGTAAATGGTGGGATGTCAGAGGTAATGGTGTGGTTTAATGTTCACACTGTTTTGGAAAATAATGCTCGATGCAACATGATCCTAAAAAGAACCCATCCCTACATCTAAGGATCAGGAAGGGAAGGAATGGAAAATTTGAAGTATTAAAGTTACGGAACTCAAAATGTCTGGGTTTGGATGTAGTCATTAAAGGATTGAGTCATTCATTGGTTTGATGATGGTCCTAATATTTTGATAAATGTTTGATAATGGTCCTGGTAATTTTAGTCCTAGGAATAATATTGCAAGTGTTTTGTCTGAAGATTTTAATGGGATTTTAATAGGATTTTAATGGGATTTTAATGGGATTTAATGGGATTTTAATGGGATAAAGTGGGAACATTCAAATGTTGTGTTTTGCTGATGTTTCCACAACGTCGCTACAACGTTTCACTTTCGTTGTTGCAACGTTTTGCTCCAACGTTTTGGGAACATTCAAATGTTGTGTTTTGCTGACGTTTCCACAACGTCGCTACAACGTTTCACTTTCGTTGTTGCAACGTTTTGCTCCAACGTTTTGGGAACATTCAAATGTTGAGTTTTGCTAACGTTTCCACAACGTTGCTACAACGTTTCACTTTCGTTGTTGCAACGTTTTGCTCCAACGTTTTGGGAACATTCAAATGTTGAGTTTTGCTAACGTTTCCACAACGTCGCTACAACGTTTCACTTTCGTTGTTGCAACGTTTTGCTCCAACGTTTTGGGAACATTCAAATGTTGTGTTTTGCTGACGTTTCCACAACGTCGCTACAACGTTTCACTTTCGTTGTTGCAACGTTTTGCTCCAACGTTTTGGGAACATTCAAATGTTGTGTTTTGCTGACGTTTCCACAACGTCGCTACAACGTTTCACTTTCGTTGTTGCAACGTTTTGCTCCAACGTTTTGGGAACATTCAAATGTTGTGTTTTGCTGACGTTTCCACAACGTCGCTGCAACGTTTCACTTTCGTTGTTGCAACGTTTTGCTCCAACGTTTTGGGAACATTCAAATGTTATGTTTTGCTGACGTTTCCACAACGTCGCTACAACGTTTCACTTTCGTTGTTGCAACGTTTTGCTCCAACGTTTTGGGGACACTCAAATGTTAAGTAAATCGGATAAGAATTCACGAGTTATTTAATTATTAGCGATTAATGAAGTACTTATTTAATTAATTACATTTCTTATTAAATTACAGTAATTACATTACAGTAATTACCTGAGGTAATTACAGTAATTACAGTTCCGGTAATTACAGTAATTACAGTAATCATTACAGTAATTGCAGTAATCTTATTACAGTAATTACATTACATTAACTCAGGCACCTTTTGAGTAAGGAAGCTGATATTTGGACATGACACTGACCGAGTGATGTGGCTGTCAAGGAAAATTTTGATCTATTGATTAATCATTTAATAAATTAACTCGTTGATTTATAAATGACTTATTTAATTAAAAGTCCTCAGAGATACATCTTCGGATGAAATACTTGCAGATTGGTTATGCTATGAGCCAATTGATTAAGGAAAATATTTTGTGGCTGTCATATTGGCCATATTGGCAATTTCGTGGCCATATTCGTGGCAACTCAGTTAGTGCCACTGCACCTTTAAAATGCATCCCTGCGTTCATTTTTCGATCGATTAAGTTGAAATTTTGAACAATCGGATCTGGACTGTCGTTGTTAACGACTCTAGCACGCACTCGTCCAATCAGGATGGAGCGGTATGGTCCCCGGATCATCACTGCCCGCAGTTTTTAATTAATTTTACTTTTTCTCTTGGTCATATAATTTTGAAGACATGCATGTCATGATAGAGGAAATGTTTGTTCTGTAAAACGGAATAAATGTTGTTTATTTGTGTGGGTGTGTATTTTTGTGTATTTTGGATATATTTTCACGACTAATTCCAGTTATCTTCCTGCAAAATGTCTGCTCGTTCTTTTTCCTTTGAGTCGTAAATTCCTGTTGAATTCTCATTAAAATGCGGAATTAAGTACGCTGTGTGATGATGGAGATCCTTGATGACGAATCAGGAATAGTGAATGAGCAAACAAATATCACGGATGGTACACCGGATAAGGAAAATGTAGATGAAACCCCTTTTGCTCAGGTGCTGTGCAGCGCTGCACAAAGATCCATATGAGCGGGGCCTGGGTGCTGTGTAATTAGTACACAAAGAACCAATTACTAGGGTGCTGAATAAACACAAAGATCCATTTTTTTGAGCTGTTTCTCCCAGTGCTGTGATTTATTCAAAGAACCAAATTTTGTAAGAATTAAGATATGATTTGTCGACATTATAAATACTTTAATATATGTAACGATTTTTGTAACGATCGTCCTGCAAAAGGTCTGCTCGTTCTTTTTCCTTTGAGTCGTAAAATCCTGTTGAATTCTCATTAAAATGCGGAATTAAGTACGCTGTCTGATGATGGAGATCCTTGATGCGAATCAGGAAAAGTGAATGAGCGGACAAAATTTGGGAGAGGTCTTACACACGGTTTTATCTATTATTCGTGTTTTTTTTTTTCTCTAGCGATCTGTAAATACGGGTTTTTTTGATATTCTTCACACTCAGGAAGAGGTTGAATGATATGATTGGATATTCTTCACACTCAGGAAGAAGTTGAATGATATGATTGGATATTCTTCACACTCAGGAAGAAGTTGAATGATATGATTGGATATTCTTCACACTTATGGAAGAAGTTGAATGATATGATTGGATATTCTTCACACTCAGGAAGAAGTTGAATGATATGATTGGATATTCTTCACACTTATGGAAGAAGTTGAATGATATGATTGGATATTCTTCACACTCAGGAAGAGGTTGAATGATATGATTAGATATTCTTCACACTCAGGAAGAAGTTGAATGATATGATTGGATATTCTTCACACTCAGGAAGAGGTTGAATGATATGATTGGATATTCTTCACACTTATGGAAGAAGTTGAATGATATGATTGGATATTCTTCACACTCAGGAAGAAGCTGAATGATATGATTGGATATTCTTCACACTTATGGAAGAAGTTGAATGATATGATTGGATATTCTTCACACTCATGGAAGAGGTTGAATGATATGATTGGATATTCTTCACACTTATGGAAGAGGTTGAAGGATATGATTGGATATTCTTCACACTCAGGAAGAGGTTGAATGATATGATTGGATATTCTTCACACTCAGGAAGAAGTTGAATGATATGATTGGATATTCTTCACACTTATGGAAGAAGTTGAATGATATGATTGGATATTCTTCACACTCATGGAAGAGGTTGAATGATATGATTGGATATTCTTCACACTGATGGAAGAGGTTGAAGGATATGATTGGATATTCTTCACACTCAGGAAGAGGTTGAATGATATGATTGGATATTCTTTACACTCAGGAAGAAGTTGAATGATATGATTGGATATTCTTCACACTCAGGAAGAAGTTGAATGATATGATTGGATATTTTTCACACTTATGGAAGAAGTTGAATGATATGATTGGATATTCTTCACACTCAGGAAGAGGTTGAATGATATGATTGGATATTCTTCACACTCAGGAAGAGGTTGAATGATATGATTGGATATTCTTCACACTCAGGAAGAAGTTGAATGATATGATTGGATATTCTTCACACTCAGGAAGAAGTTGAATGATATGATTGGATATTCGTCACACTTATGGAAGAAGTTGAATGATATGATTGGATATTCTTCACACTCAGGAAGAGGTTGAATGATATGATTGGATATTCTTCACACTCAGGAAGAGGTTGAATGATATGATTGGATATTCTTCACACTTATGGAAGAAGTTGAATGATATGATTGGATATTCTTCACACTCAGGAAGAAGTTGAATGATATGATTGGATATTCTTCACACTCAGGAAGAGGTTGAATGATATGATTGGATATTCTTCACACTTATGGAAGAAGTTGAATGATATGATTGGATATTCTTCACACTCAGGAACAAGTTGAATGATATGATTGGATATTCTTCACACTCAGGAAGAGGTTGAATGATATGATTGGATATTCTTCACACTCAGGAAGAAGTTGAATGATATGATTGGATATTCTTCACACTCAGGAAGAAGTTGAATGATATGATTGGATATTCTTGACAATCATGGAAGAAGTTGAATGATATGATTGGAAAATTCTTGATTGATTGAATCTAATTGATTGAATTTAATTGAATAAATTTAACTGAATAAATTGAACTGAATAAATTGAATTGAATATATTGATTGTTTGATTGATGAAAATGCGGTCTCAAGAAAGAAGCTTTGATATCTTTGCGAGATATTATCAATGTGGAGACAACCTGGGAAAATTGAGCAAGGTGGTGAGTTTATATACAGATATATATGTGCGGTTACCATTGTGTGATTTCCCCGTCAACAGAGCGGACACCTGAGGATTCACCCATTTCATACTGACCCTCCGGCTCATCTGCAAATACTGATCTGTCAGATTGGATTGTGCAAAAGCCACAACTGAGGGAGACTCTCTGGAAATCACCGTGTGAACAGGTGGAGAGATCCTTCCTGGAGGTACGAGTGAAGCTTTAGAGGAACCTGGAACAAGCTACAACACATCCAACGCTACTTTGATAAAAGGCAGAATGGGAAATGGAGCCTGCAAGAATACACAAGGACAACCAGAGATTCCACAAAAAGGTACTTGTACACATCATATGTACGACCGTTATGGTGCCGAAGCTATAAGGCAGGTCGAGAATTGGTATTTGTGGACAAAGGGACATGATGAGGAGTTTCCAAGAGATGGTACATTTGAGCGAAGTCGATTGGAAAGATTGGAACAAAGATTGAAAGCCAGGAAGAGACAGAATTTAACGGTAGACTGGCTTGCATTCCATCTTTGGGATGGTGAATCCAGACAACGGGAACAGCAAGAACGGATAACGGATCTAGAACTTAAAATAAAAAGGATACAGGATACAGTGGAGGAGACAAATGCACAACTGCCCTCGAAATTAGGAATGAAAGTGACAGTTGTCCCATC
>NW_027617541.1:0-110811 GCF_964187855.1 Myxine glutinosa | reverse complement strand
GTGTTGAAAAACCACTATTTGCACTTGTGTTAGTGTTGAAAAACAACTTTTCGCACTTGTGTTGTTGCAGGAAACCACTTTTGCACTTGTATTAGTTTGGAAAAACCACTTTTTGCACTTGTGTTAGTGTTGAAAAACCACTTTTCGCACTTGTGTTAGTGTTGAAAAACCACTTTTCGCACTTGTGTTAGTGTTGAAAAACCACTTTTCGCACTTGTGTTGGTGCAGGAAACCACTTTTGCACTTGTATTAGTGTGGAAAAAACACTTTTTGCACTTGTGATAGTGTTGAAAAACCACTTTTCGCACTTGTGTTAGTGTTGAAAAACCACTTTTCGCACTTGTGTTGGTGAAGGAAACCACTTTTGCACTTGTATTAGTGTGGAAAAAACACTTTTTGCACTTGTGATATTGTTGAAAAATCACTTTTCGCACTCGTGTTAGTGTTGAAAAACCACTTTTCGCACTTGTGTTGGTGCAGGAAACCACTTTTGCACTTGTATTAGTGTGGAAAAACTACTTTTCGCACTTGTGATAGTGTTGAAAAACCACTTTTCGCACTTGTGTTAGTGTTGAAAAACCAATTTTCGCACTTGTGTTGGTGCAGGAAACCACTTTTGCACTTGTATTAGTGTGGAAAAACCACTTTTCGCACTTGTGTTAGTGTTGAAAAACCACTTTTCGCACTTGTGTTAGTGTTGAAAAACCACTTTTCGCACTTGTGTTGGTGCAGGAAACCACTTTTGCACTTGTATTAGTGTGGAAAAACCACTTTTTGCACTTGTGTTAGTGTTGAAAAAGCACTTTTCACAGTTGTGTTAGTGTTGAAAAACCACTTTTCGCACTTGTGTTGGTGCAGGAAACCACATTTGCACTTGTATTAATGTGGAAAAAACACTTTTTGCACTTGTATTGGTGTGGAAAAAACACTTTTTGCACTTGTGATAGTGTTGAAAATCCACTTTTTGCACTTGTGATAGTGTTGAAAAACCACTTTTCGCACTTGTGTTAGTGTTGAAAAACCACTTTTCGCACTTGTGTTAGTGTTGAAAAACCACTTTTCGCACTTGTGATAGTGAAGGAAACCACTTTTCGCACTTGTGCTAGTGTTGAAAACCCACTTTTCGTACTTGTGATAGTGTTGAAAAACCACTTTTCGCACTTGTGTTAGTGTTGAAAAACCACTTTTCGCACTTGTGTTGGTGCAGGAAACCACTTTTGCACTTGTATTATTGTGGAAAAAACACTTTTGCACTTGTATTAGTGTGGAAAAAACACTTTTTGCACTTGTGATAGTGTTGAAAAACAACTTTTCGCACTTGTGTTGGTGCAGGAATCCACTTTTGCACTTGTATTAGTGTGGAAAAACCACTTTTCGCACTTGTGATAGTGTTGAAAAACCACTTTTCGCACTTGTGTTAGTGTTGAAAAACCACTTTTCGCACTGGTGTTAGTGACGGAAACCACTTTTGCACTTGTATTAGTGTGGAAAACCCTTTTTGCACTTGTGATAGTGTTGAAAAACCACTTTTCGCACTGGTGTTGGTGAAGGAAACCAATTTTGCGCTTGTGTTAGTGTTGAAAACCCACTTTTCGCACATGTGTTCATGAAGGAAACAACTTTTCGCACTTGTGTTAGTGTTGAAAAACCACTTTTCGCACTTGTGTTGGTGCAGGAAACCACTTTTGCACTTGTATTAATGTGGCAAAACCACTTTATGCACTTGTGATAGTGTTGAAAATCCACTTTTCGCACTTGTGTTGGTGCAGGAAACCACTTTTGCACTTGTATTAGTGTGGAAAAAGCACTTTTTGCACTTGTGATAGTGTTGAAAAACCACTTTTCGCACTTGTGTTAGTGTTGAAAAACCACTTTTCGCACTTGTGTTGGTGCACAAAACCACTTTTGCACTTGTGTTGGTGCAGGAAACCACTTTTGCACTTGTATTAGTGTTGAAAAACCACTTTTCACACTTGTGTTAGTGTTGAAAAACCACTTTTCGCACTTGTGTTAGTGTTGAAAAACCACTTTTCGCACTTGTGTTGGTGCAGGAAACCACTTTTGCACTTGTATTAGTGTGGAAAAAACACTTTTTGCACTTGTGATAGTGTTGAAAAACCACTTTTCGCACTTGTGTTAGTGTTGAAAAATCACTTTTCGCACTTGTGTTGGTGCAGGAAACCACTTTTGCACTTGTATTAGTGTGGAAAAAACACTTTTTGCACTTGTGATATTGTTGAAAAACCACTTTTCGCACTTGTGTTAAGTTGAAAAACCACTTTTTGCACTTGTGTTGGTGCAGGAAACCACTTTTGCACTTGTATTAGTGTGGAAAAACCACTTTTCGAACTTGTGATAGTGTTGAAAAACAACTTTTCTCACTTGTGTTAGTGTTGAAAAACCAATTTTCGCACTTGTGTTGGTGCAGGAAACCACTTTTGCACTTGTATTAGTGTGGAAAAACCACTTTTCGCACTTGTGTTAGTGTTGAAAAACCACTTTTCGCACTTGTGTTAGCTATTAGTGTTGAAAAACCACTTTTCGCACTTGTGTTGGTGCAGGAAACCACTTTTGCACTTGTATTAGTGTGGAAAAAACACTTTTTGCACCTGTGATAGTGTTGAAAAACCACTTTTCGCACTTGTGTTAGTGTTGAAAAACCACTTTTCGCACTTGTGTTTGGTGCAGGAAACCACTTTTGCACTTGTATTAGTGTGGAAAAACCACTTTTCGCACTTGTGATAGTGTTGAGAACCCACTTTTCGCACATGTGGTAGTGAAGGAAACCACTTTTCGCACTTGTGATAGTGTTGAAAACCCACTTTTCGCACATGTGTTCATGAAGGAAACAACTTTTCGCACTTGTGTTAGTGTTGAAAAACCACTTTTCGCACTTGTGTTGGTGCAGGAAACCACTTTTGCACTTGTATTAATGTGGCAAAACCACTTAATGCACTTGTGATAGTGTTGAAAACCCACTTTTCGCACATGTGTTCGTGAAGGAAACAACTTTTCGCACTTGTGTTAGTGTTGAAAAACCACTTTTCGCACTTGTGTTGGTGCAGGAAACCACTTTTGCACTTGCATTAGTGTGGAAAAACACTTTTTGCACTTGTGATAATGTTGAAAAACCACTTTTCGCACTTGTGTTAGTGTTGAAAAACCACTTTTCGCAATTGTGTTGGTGCACGAAACCACTTTTGCAGTTGTGTTGGTGCAGGAAACCACTTTTGCACTTGTATTAGTGTGGAAAAAACACTTTTTGCACTTGTGATAGTGTTGAAAAACCACCTTTCGCACTTGTGTTAGTGTTGAAAAACCACTTTTCGCACTTGTGTTGGTGCAGGAAACCACTTTTGCACTTGTATTAGTGTGGAAAAAACACTTTTTGCACTTGTGATATTGTTGAAAAACCACTTTTCGCACTTGTGTTAGTGTTGAAAAACCACTTTTCGCACTCGTGTTGGTGCAGGAAACCACTTTTGCACTTGCATTAGTGTGGAAAAACGACTTTTCGCACTTGTGATATTGTTGAAAAACCACTTTTCGCACTTGTGTTCGTGTTGAAAAACCAATTTTTGCACTTGTGTTGGTGCAGGAAACCACTTTTGCACTTGTATTATAGTGGAAAAACGAATTTTCGCACTTGTGTTAGTGTTGAAAAACCACTTTTCGCACTTGTGTTAGTGTTGAAAAACCAATTTTCGCACTTGTGTTGGTGCAGGAAACCACTTTTGCACTTGTATTAGTGTGGAAAAACCACTTTTCGCACTTGTGTTAGTGTTGAAAAAGCAGTTTTCGCAGTTGTGTTAGTGTTGAAAAACCACTTTTCGCACTTGTGTTGGTGCAGGAAACCACATTTGCACTTGTATTAATGTGGAAAAAACACTTTTTGCACTTGTATTGGTGTGGAAAAAACACTTTTTGCACTTGTGATAGTGTTGAAAATCCACTTTTTGCACTTGTGATAGTGTTGAAAAACCACTTTTCGCACTTGTGTTAGTGTTGAAAAACCACTTTTCGCACTTGTGTTAGTGTTGAAAAACCACTTTTCGCACTTGTGATAGTGAAGGAAACCACTTTTCGCACTTGTGCTAGTGTTGAAAAACCACTTTTCGCACTTGTGTTAGTGTTGAAAAAGCACTTTTCGCAGTTGTGTTAGTGTTGAAAAACCACTTTTCGCACTTGTGTTGGTGCAGGAAACCACATTTGCACTTGTATTAATGTGGAAAAAACACTTTTTGCACTTGTATTGGTGTGGAAAAAACACTTTTTGCACTTGTGATAGTGTTGAAAATCCACTTTTTGCACTTGTGATAGTGTTGAAAAACCACTTTTCGCACTTGTGTTAGTGTTGAAAAACCACTTTTCGCACTTGTGATAGTGAAGGAAACCACTTTTCGCACTTGTGCTAGTGTTGAAAAACCACTTTTCGCACTTGTGTTAGTGTTGAAAATCCACTTTTTGCACTTGTGATAGTGTTGAAAACCCACTTTTCGTACTTGTGATAGTGTTGAAAAACCACTTTTCGCACTTGTGTTAGTGTTGAAAAACAACTTTTCGCACTTGTGTTGGTGCAGGAAACCACTTTTGCACTTGTATTAGTGTGGAAAAAACACTTTTGCACTTGTATTCGTGTGGAAAAAACACTTTTTGTACTTGTGATAGTGTTGAAAAACCACTATTTGCACTTGTGTTAGTGTTGAAAAACAACTTTTCGCACTTGTGTTGTTGCAGGAAACCACTTTTGCACTTGTATTAGTTTGGAAAAACCACTTTTTGCACTTGTGTTAGTGTTGAAAAACCACTTTTCACACTTGTGTTAGTGTTGAAAAACCTCTTTTCACACTGGTGTTGGTGAAGGAAACCACTTTTCGCACTTGTGTTGGTGTTGAAAAACCACTTTTCGCACTTGTGATAGTGTTGAAAAACCACTTTTCGCACTTGTGTTAGTGTTGAAAAACCACTTTTTGCACTTGTGTTGGTGCAGGAAACCACTTTTGCACTTGTATTAGTGTGGAAAAAACACTTTTTGCACTTGTGATAGTGTTGAAAAACCACTTTTCGCACTTGTGTTAGTGTTGAAAAACCAATTTTCGCACTTGTGTTGGTGCAGGAAACCACTTTTGCACTTGTATTAGTGTGGAAAAAACACTTTTTGCACTTGTGATAGTGTTGAAAAACCACTTTTCGCACTTGTGTTAGTGTTGAAAAACCACTTTTCGCACTTGTGTTAGTGTTGAAAAAACACTTTTGCACTTGTATTAGTGTGGAAAAACCACTTTTTGCACTTGTGTTAGTGTTGAAAAACCACTTTTCGCACTGGTGTTAGTGACGGAAACCACTTTTGCACTTGTATTAGTGTGGAAAACCCTTTTTGCACTTGTGATAGTGTTGAAAAACCACTTTTCGCACTGGTGTTGGTGAAGGAAACCACTTTTGCGCTTGTGTTAGTGTTGAAAAACCACTTTTCGCACTTGTGTTAGTGTTGAAAAACCACTTTTCGCACTTGTGTTGGTGCAGGAAACCACTTTTGCACTTGTATTAGTGTGGAAGAAACACTTTTTGCACTTGTGATAGTGTTGAAAAACCACTTTTCGCACTTGTGTTAGTGTTGAAAAACCACTTTTCGCACCTGTGTTAGTGTTGAAAAAACACTTTTGCACTTGCATTAGTGTGGAAAAAACCACTTTTCGCACTTGTGATAGTGTTGAAAAACCACTTTTCGCACTTGTGTTAGTGTTGAAAAGCCAATTTTCGCACTTGTGTTGGTGCAGGAAACCACTTTTGCACTTGTATTAGTGTGGAAAAACCACTTTTCGCACTTGTGTTTGTGTTGAAAAACCACTTTTCGCACTTGTGTTGGTGCAGGAAACCACTTTTGCACTTGTATTAGTGTGGAAAAAACACTTTTTGCACTTGTGATAGTTTTGAAAAACCACTTTTCGCAATTGTGTTAGTGTTGAAAAACCACTTTTCGCACTTGTGTTGGTGCAGGAAACCACTTTTGCACTTGTATTAGTGTGGAAAAACCACTTTTCACATTTGTGATAGTGTTGAAAAACCACTTTTCGCACTTGTGTTAGTGTTGAAAAACCAATTTTCGCACTTGTGTTGGTGCAGGAAACCACTTTTGCACTTGTATTAGTGTGGCAAAACCACTTTTCGCACTTGTGTTAGTGTTGAAAAACCACTTTTCGCACTTGTGTTAGTGTTGAAAAACCACTTTTCGCACTTGTGTTGGTGCAGGAAACCACTTTTGCACTTGTATTAGTGTGGAAAAACCACTTTTCGCACTTGTGTTAGTGTTGAAAAAGCACATTTCACACTTGTGTTAGTGTTGAAAAACCACTTTTCGCACTTGTGTTGGTGCAGGAAACCACTTTTTCACTTGAATTAATGTGGAAAAAACACTTTTTCCACTTGTATTAGTGTGGAAAAAACACTTTTTGCACTTGTGATAGTGTTGAAAATCCACTTTTTGCACTTGTGATAGTGAAGGAAACCACTTTTCGCACTTGTGTTAGTGTTGAAAAACCACTTTTCGCACTTGTGATAGTGAAGGAAACCACTTTGCGCACTTGTGCTAGTGTTGAAAACCCACTTTTCGTACTTGTGATAGTGTTGAAAAACCACTTTTCGCACTTGTGTTAGTGTTGAAAAACCACTTTTCGCACTTGTGTTGGTGCAGGAAACCAATTTTGCACTTGTATTAGTGTGGAAAAAACACTTTTGCACTTGTATTAGTGTGGAAAAAACACTTTTTGCACTTGTGATAGTGTTGAAAAACCACTTTTCGCACTTGTGTTAGTGTTGAAAAACCACTTTTCGCACTGGTGTTGGTGTTGAAAAACCACTTTTCGCACTTGTGTTGGTGCAGGAAACCACTTTTGCACTTGTATTAGTGTGGAAAAAACACTTTTTGCACTTGTGATAGTGTTGAAGAACCACTTTTCGCACTTGTGTTAGTGCAGGAAACCACTTTTGCACTTGTATTAGTGTGGAAAAAACACTTTTTGCACTTGTGATATTGTTGAAAAACCACTTTTCGCACTTGTGTTAGTGTTGAAAACCCACTTTTCGCACTTGTGTTGGTGCAGGAAACCACTTTTGCACTTGCATTAGTGTGGAAAAACCACTTTTCGCACTTGTGATAGTGTTGAAAAACCACTTTTCGCACTTGTGTTAGTGTTGAAAAGCCAATTTTCGCACTTGTGTTGGTGCAGGAAACCACTTTTGCACTTGTATTAGTGTGGAAAAACCACTTTTCGCACTTGTGTTAGTGTTGAAAAACCACTTTTCACACTTGTGTTGGTGCAGGAAACCACTTTTGCACTTGTATTAGTGTGGAAAAAACACTTTTTGCACTTGTGATAGTTTTGAAAAACCACTTTTCGCAATTGTGTTAGTGTTGAAAAACCACTTTTCGCACTTGTGTTAGTGTTGAAAAAACACTTTTGCACTTGTATTAGTGTGGAAAAACCACTTTTCGCACTTGTGATAGTGTTGAAAACCCACTTTTTGCACATGTGTTAGTGAAGGAAACCACTTTTCGCACTTGTGATAGTGTTGAAAACCCACTTTTCGCACGTGTTCGTGAAGGAAACAACTTTTCGCACTTGTGTTAGTGTTGAAAAACCACTTTTCACACTTGTGTTGGTGCAGGAAACCACTTTTGCACTTGTATTAATGTGGCAAAACCACTTAATGCACTTGTGATAGTGTTGAAAAACCACTTTTCGCACTTGTGTTGGTGCAGGAAACCACTTTTGCACTTGTATTAGTGTGGAAAAAACACTTTTTGCACTTGTGATATTGTTGAAAAACCACTTTTCGCACTTGTGTTAGTGTTGAAAAACCACTTTTCGCACTTGTGTTGGTGCACGAAACCACTTTTGCACTTGTGTTGGTGCAGGAAACCACTTTTGCACTTGTATTAGTGTTGAAAAACCACTTTTCGCACTTGTGTTAGTGTTGAAAAACCACTTTTCGCACTTGTGTTAGTGTTGAAAAACCACTTTTCGCACTTGTGTTGGTGCAGGAAACCACTTTTGCACTTGTATTAGTGTGGAAAAACCACTTTTCGCACTTGTGTTAGTGTTGAAAAAGCAGTTTTCGCAGTTGTGTTAGTGTTGAAAAACCACTTTTCGCACTTGTGTTGGTGCAGGAAACCACATTTGCACTTGTATTAATGTGGAAAAAACACTTTTTGCACTTGTATTGGTGTGGAAAAAACACTTTTTGCACTTGTGATAGTGTTGAAAATCCACTTTTTGCACTTGTGATAGTGTTGAAAAACCACTTTTCGCACTTGTGTTAGTGTTGAAAAACCACTTTTCGCACTTGTGTTAGTGTTGAAAAACCACTTTTCGCACTTGTGATAGTGAAGGAAACCACTTTTCGCACTTGTGCTAGTGTTGAAAAACCACTTTTCGCACTTGTGTTAGTGTTGAAAAAGCACTTTTCGCAGTTGTGTTAGTGTTGAAAAACCACTTTTCGCACTTGTGTTGGTGCAGGAAACCACATTTGCACTTGTATTAATGTGGAAAAAACACTTTTTGCACTTGTATTGGTGTGGAAAAAACACTTTTTGCACTTGTGATAGTGTTGAAAATCCACTTTTTGCACTTGTGATAGTGTTGAAAAACCACTTTTCGCACTTGTGTTAGTGTTGAAAAACCACTTTTCGCACTTGTGATAGTGAAGGAAACCACTTTTCGCACTTGTGCTAGTGTTGAAAAACCACTTTTCGCACTTGTGTTAGTGTTGAAAATCCACTTTTTGCACTTGTGATAGTGTTGAAAACCCACTTTTCATACTTGTGATAGTGTTGAAAAACCACTTTTCGCACTTGTGTTAGTGTTGAAAAACAACTTTTCGCACTTGTGTTGGTGCAGGAAACCACTTTTGCACTTGTATTAGTGTGGAAAAAACACTTTTGCACTTGTATTCGTGTGGAAAAAACACTTTTTGCACTTGTGATAGTGTTGAAAAAACCACTATTTGCACTTGTGTTAGTGTTGAAAAACAACTTTTCGCACTTGTGTTGTTGCAGGAAACCACTTTTGCACTTGTATTAGTTTGGAAAAACCACTTTTTGCACTTGTGTTAGTGTTGAAAAACCACTTTTCGCACTTGTGTTAGTGTTGAAAAACCACTTTTCGCACTTGTGTTAGTGTTGAAAAACCACTTTTCGCACTTGTGTTGGTGCAGGAAACCACTTTTGCACTTGTATTAGTGTGGAAAAAACACTTTTTGCACTTGTGATAGTGTTGAAAAACCACTTTTCGCACTTGTGTTAGTGTTGAAAAACCACTTTTCGCACTTGTGTTGGTGAAGGAAACCACTTTTGCACTTGTATTAGTGTGGAAAAAACACTTTTTGCACTTGTGATATTGTTGAAAAATCACTTTTCGCACTCGTGTTAGTGTTGAAAAACCACTTTTCGCACTTGTGTTGGTGCAGGAAACCACTTTTGCACTTGTATTAGTGTGGAAAAACTACTTTTCGCACTTGTGATAGTGTTGAAAAACCACTTTTCGCACTTGTGTTAGTGTTGAAAAACCAATTTTCGCACTTGTGTTGGTGCAGGAAACCACTTTTGCACTTGTATTAGTGTGGAAAAACCACTTTTCGCACTTGTGTTAGTGTTGAAAAACCACTTTTCGCACTTGTGTTAGTGTTGAAAAACCACTTTTCGCACTTGTGTTGGTGCAGGAAACCACTTTTGCACTTGTATTAGTGTGGAAAAACCACTTTTTGCACTTGTGTTAGTGTTGAAAAAGCACTTTTCACAGTTGTGTTAGTGTTGAAAAACCACTTTTCGCACTTGTGTTGGTGCAGGAAACCACATTTGCACTTGTATTAATGTGGAAAAAACACTTTTTGCACTTGTATTGGTGTGGAAAAAACACTTTTTGCACTTGTGATAGTGTTGAAAATCCACTTTTTGCACTTGTGATAGTGTTGAAAAACCACTTTTCGCACTTGTGTTAGTGTTGAAAAACCACTTTTCGCACTTGTGTTAGTGTTGAAAAACCACTTTTCGCACTTGTGATAGTGAAGGAAACCACTTTTCGCACTTGTGCTAGTGTTGAAAACCCACTTTTCGTACTTGTGATAGTGTTGAAAAACCACTTTTCGCACTTGTGTTAGTGTTGAAAAACCACTTTTCGCACTTGTGTTGGTGCAGGAAACCACTTTTGCACTTGTATTATTGTGGAAAAAACACTTTTGCACTTGTATTAGTGTGGAAAAAACACTTTTTGCACTTGTGATAGTGTTGAAAAACCACTTTTCGCACTTGTGCTAGTGTTGAAAAACAACTTTTCGCACTTGTGTTGGTGCAGGAATCCACTTTTGCACTTGTATTAGTGTGGAAAAACCACTTTTCGCACTTGTGATAGTGTTGAAAAACCACTTTTCGCACTTGTGTTAGTGTTGAAAAACCACTTTTCGCACTGGTGTTAGTGACGGAAACCACTTTTGCACTTGTATTAGTGTGGAAAACCCTTTTTGCACTTGTGATAGTGTTGAAAAACCACTTTTCGCACTGGTGTTGGTGAAGGAAACCAATTTTGCGCTTGTGTTAGTGTTGAAAACCCACTTTTCGCACATGTGTTCATGAAGGAAACAACTTTTCGCACTTGTGTTAGTGTTGAAAAACCACTTTTCGCACTTGTGTTGGTGCAGGAAACCACTTTTGCACTTGTATTAATGTGGCAAAACCACTTTATGCACTTGTGATAGTGTTGAAAATCCACTTTTCGCACTTGTGTTGGTGCAGGAAACCACTTTTGCACTTGTATTAGTGTGGAAAAAGCACTTTTTGCACTTGTGATAGTGTTGAAAAACCACTTTTCGCACTTGTGTTAGTGTTGAAAAACCACTTTTCGCACTTGTGTTGGTGCACAAAACCACTTTTGCACTTGTGTTGGTGCAGGAAACCACTTTTGCACTTGTATTAGTGTTGAAAAACCACTTTTCACACTTGTGTTAGTGTTGAAAAACCACTTTTCGCACTTGTGTTAGTGTTGAAAAACCACTTTTCGCACTTGTGTTGGTGCAGGAAACCACTTTTGCACTTGTATTAGTGTGGAAAAAACACTTTTTGCACTTGTGATAGTGTTGAAAAACCACTTTTCGCACTTGTGTTAGTGTTGAAAAATCACTTTTCGCACTTGTGTTGGTGCAGGAAACCACTTTTGCACTTGTATTAGTGTGGAAAAAACACTTTTTGCACTTGTGATATTGTTGAAAAACCACTTTTCGCACTTGTGTTAAGTTGAAAAACCACTTTTTGCACTTGTGTTGGTGCAGGAAACCACTTTTGCACTTGTATTAGTGTGGAAAAACCACTTTTCGAACTTGTGATAGTGTTGAAAAACAACTTTTCTCACTTGTGTTAGTGTTGAAAAACCAATTTTCGCACTTGTGTTGGTGCAGGAAACCACTTTTGCACTTGTATTAGTGTGGAAAAACCACTTTTCGCACTTGTGTTAGTGTTGAAAAACCACTTTTCGCACTTGTGTTAGCTATTAGTGTTGAAAAACCACTTTTCGCACTTGTGTTGGTGCAGGAAACCACTTTTGCACTTGTATTAGTGTGGAAAAAACACTTTTTGCACCTGTGATAGTGTTGAAAAACCACTTTTCGCACTTGTGTTAGTGTTGAAAAACCACTTTTCGCACTTGTGTTTGGTGCAGGAAACCACTTTTGCACTTGTATTAGTGTGGAAAAACCACTTTTCGCACTTGTGATAGTGTTGAGAACCCACTTTTCGCACATGTGGTAGTGAAGGAAACCACTTTTCGCACTTGTGATAGTGTTGAAAACCCACTTTTCGCACATGTGTTCATGAAGGAAACAACTTTTCGCACTTGTGTTAGTGTTGAAAAACCACTTTTCGCACTTGTGTTGGTGCAGGAAACCACTTTTGCACTTGTATTAATGTGGCAAAACCACTTAATGCACTGTAGTGTTGTGTAGTGTTGTGTAGTGTTGAAAACCCACTTTTCGCACATGTGTTCGTGAAGGAAACAACTTTTCGCACTTGTGTTAGTGTTGAAAAACCACTTTTCGCACTTGTGTTGGTGCAGGAAACCACTTTTGCACTTGCATTAGTGTGGAAAAACACTTTTTGCACTTGTGATAATGTTGAAAAACCACTTTTCGCACTTGTGTTAGTGTTGAAAAACCACTTTTCGCAATTGTGTTGGTGCACGAAACCACTTTTGCAGTTGTGTTGGTGCAGGAAACCACTTTTGCACTTGTATTAGTGTTGAAAAACCACTTTTCGCACTTGTGTTAGTGTTGAAAAACCACTTTTCGCACTTGTGTTAGTGTTGAAAAACCACTTTTCGCACTTGTGTTGGTGCAGGAAACCACTTTTGCACTTGTATTAGTGTGGAAAAAACACTTTTTGCACTTGTGATAGTGTTGAAAAACCACCTTTCGCACTTGTGTTAGTGTTGAAAAACCACTTTTCGCACTTGTGTTGGTGCAGGAAACCACTTTTGCACTTGTATTAGTGTGGAAAAAACACTTTTTGCACTTGTGATATTGTTGAAAAACCACTTTTCGCACTTGTGTTAGTGTTGAAAAACCACTTTTCGCACTCGTGTTGGTGCAGGAAACCACTTTTGCACTTGCATTAGTGTGGAAAAACGACTTTTCGCACTTGTGATATTGTTGAAAAACCACTTTTCGCACTTGTGTTCGTGTTGAAAAACCAATTTTTGCACTTGTGTTGGTGCAGGAAACCACTTTTGCACTTGTATTATAGTGGAAAAACGAATTTTCGCACTTGTGTTCGTGTTGAAAAACCAATTTTCGCACTTGTGTTGGAGCAGGAAACCACTTTTGCACTTGTATTAGTGTGGAAAAACCACTTTTCGCACTTGTGTTAGTGTTGAAAAAGCAGTTTTCGCAGTTGTGTTAGTGTTGAAAAACCACTTTTCGCACTTGTGTTGGTGCAGGAAACCACATTTGCACTTGTATTAATGTGGAAAAAACACTTTTTGCACTTGTATTGGTGTGGAAAAAACACTTTTTGCACTTGTGATAGTGTTGAAAATCCACTTTTTGCACTTGTGATAGTGTTGAAAAACCACTTTTCGCACTTGTGTTAGTGTTGAAAAACCACTTTTCGCACTTGTGTTAGTGTTGAAAAACCACTTTTCGCACTTGTGATAGTGAAGGAAACCACTTTTCGCACTTGTGCTAGTGTTGAAAAACCACTTTTCGCACTTGTGTTAGTGTTGAAAAAGCACTTTTCGCAGTTGTGTTAGTGTTGAAAAACCACTTTTCGCACTTGTGTTGGTGCAGGAAACCACATTTGCACTTGTATTAATGTGGGAAAAAAACTTTTTGCACTTGTATTGGTGTGGAAAAAACACTTTTTGCACTTGTGATAGTGTTGAAAATCCACTTTTTGCACTTGTGATAGTGTTGAAAAACCACTTTTCGCACTTGTGTTAGTGTTGAAAAACCACTTTTCGCACTTGTGATAGTGAAGGAAACCACTTTTCGCACTTGTGCTAGTGTTGAAAAAGCACTTTTCGCACTTGTGTTAGTGTTGAAAATCCACTTTTTGCACTTGTGATAGTGTTGAAAACCCACTTTTCGTACTTGTGATAGTGTTGAAAAACCACTTTTCGCACTTGTGTTAGTGTTGAAAAACAACTTTTCGCACTTGTGTTGGTGCAGGAAACCACTTTTGCACTTGTATTAGTGTGGAAAAAACACTTTTGCACTTGTATTCGTGTGGAAAAAACACTTTTTGCACTTGTGATAGTGTTGAAAAACCACTATTTGCACTTGTGTTAGTGTTGAAAAACAACTTTTCGCACTTGTGTTGTTGCAGGAAACCACTTTTGCACTTGTATTAGTTTGGAAAAACCACTTTTTGCACTTGTGTTAGTGTTGAAAAACCACTTTTCACACTTGTGTTAGTGTTGAAAAACCTCTTTTCACACTGGTGTTGGTGAAGGAAACCACTTTTCGCACTTGTGTTGGTGTTGAAAAACCACTTTTCGCACTTGTGATAGTGTTGAAAAACCACTTTTCGCACTTGTGTTAGTGTTGAAAAACCACTTTTTGCACTTGTGTTGGTGCAGGAAACCACTTTTGCACTTGTATTAGTGTGGAAAAAACACTTTTTGCACTTGTGATAGTGTTGAAAAACCACTTTTCGCACTTGTGTTAGTGTTGAAAAACCAATTTTCGCACTTGTGTTGGTGCAGGAAACCACTTTTGCACTTGTATTAGTGTGGAAAAAACACTTTTTGCACTTGTGATAGTGTTGAAAAACCACTTTTCGCACTTGTGTTAGTGTTGAAAAACCACTTTTCGCACTTGTGTTAGTGTTGAAAAAACACTTTTGCACTTGTATTAGTGTGGAAAAACCACTTTTTGCACTTGTGTTAGTGTTGAAAAACCACTTTTCGCACTGGTGTTAGTGACGGAAACCACTTTTGCACTTGTATTAGTGTGGAAAACCCTTTTTGCACTTGTGATAGTGTTGAAAAACCACTTTTCGCACTGGTGTTGGTGAAGGAAACCACTTTTGCGCTTGTGTTAGTGTTGAAAAACCACTTTTCGCACTTGTGTTAGTGTTGAAAAACCACTTTTCGCACTTGTGTTGGTGCAGGAAACCACTTTTGCACTTGTATTAGTGTGGAAGAAACACTTTTTGCACTTGTGATAGTGTTGAAAAACCACTTTTCGCACTTGTGTTAGTGTTGAAAAACCACTTTTCGCACTTGTGTTAGTGTTGAAAAAACACTTTTGCACTTGTATTAGTGTGGAAAAACCACTTTTCGCACTTGTGATAGTGTTGAAAACCCACTTTTCGCACATGTGTTAGTGAAGGAAACCACTTTTCGCACTTGTGATAGTGTTGAAAACCCACTTTTCGCACATGTGTTCGTGAAGGAAACAACTTTTCGCACATGTGTTCGTGAAGGAAACAACTTTTCGCACTTGTGTTAGTGTTGAAAAACCACTTTTCGCACTTGTGTTGGTGCAGGAAACCACTTTTGCACTTGTATTAATGTGGCAAAACCACTTTATGCACTTGTGATAGTGTTGAAAAACCACTTTTCGCACTTGTGTTGGTGCAGGAAACCACTTTTGCACTTGTATTAGTGTGGAAAAAACACTTTTTGCACTTGTGATAGTGTTGAAAAACCACTTTTCGCACTTGTGTTAGTGTTGAAAAACCACTTTTCGCACTTGTGTTGGTGCACAAAACCACTTTTGCACTTGTGTTGGTGCAGGAAACCACTTTTGCACTTGTATTAGTGTTGAAAAACCACTTTTCGCACTTGTGTTAGTGTTGAAAAACCACTTTTTGCACTTGTGTTAGTGTTGAAAAACCACTTTTCGCACTTGTGTTGGTGCAGGAAACCACTTTTGCACTTGTATTAGTGTGGAAAAACCACTTTGTGCACTTGTGTTAGTGTTGAAAAACCACTTTTCGCACTTGTGTTAGTGTTGAAAAACCACTTTTCGCACTTGTGTTAGTGTTGAAAAACCACTTTTCGCACTTGTGTTGGTGCAGGAAACCACTTTTGCACTTGTATTAGTGTGGAAAAACCACTTTTTGCACTTGTGATAGTGTTGAAAAACCACTTTTCGCACTTGTGTTAGTGTTGAAAAACCACTTTTCGCACTTGTGTTAGTGTTGAAAAACCACTTTTCGCACTTGTGATAGTGAAGGAAACCACAGTAGTGTAATAATGTTGCTTCTGGGACACCTCCGTTTAACATGGGAAATCCCTATCTAATGTCATTTACCCCCTTGTCTTTTTCAAAAATCATAAACACCTCTATTTCTCCCACCCTCATCTTTATGAACCTTTTGTCTGTAGTACCTATCCTTAATGTTGTTCATTAGACCACGCATAAACAAATATTTGTTTTCTCTTATAGACCTATCATCCTTCTTCTACATATCATCTGGCAGATTAATCTTTGACCCACTCAAACATTGACCCATTCACTTCCATATTAATTCTTTCCCTCCCTCATTGCCCCTAAACACCTATATTTCTCTCACCCTGTTCTTTACGAACCTTCTAACCTTTTGACATGTTATCCTTATTCATTAGACCACTTAAACACCTGTGATCCTTCTGACCTCATGGACCTTTTAACCTTTTACTCTTAATATCATCTGGTGAATATAACCCACTCAAACAACGACCCTACAAATATTTGTTTATGCGTGGGAAATAATTTAATTCTCCTACAACTCTCTTCACCATCTAATACATTAACAAAAAATATGTTTGAGTTTGGTTCTTTATTAAGATATTTTAACTGAGCTAAGATAAAATGGTAAACCTCCCTCAATGTTCTTATTTGAGCGCCTCCAGTGCCACACACTTTTTGGTAGGCTCTGCCCACCTTTTGTTAAGCTCCGTCCACTTTTTGGAAAAACCCCGCCCACTTTTTGGTAAGCCACGCCCATCTTTTACTAAGCCCCGCCCACTTTTTGTTAAGCCACGCCCATTTTTTGCTACGCCCCGCCCACTTTTGCTAAGCTCCGCCCACTTTTGCTAAGTCCCACCCACTTTATAAACTCTTCAGCATTGTATCATTTCCAGGTAATACATAACATCATTTTCAGGGAATTTCCATCACATCATTTCCAGTTAAGACACGCCCAGGGAATTTCCACAGGAAATGACACACACCCAGCCCTTCTTATAAAAGGCACCGACCACACAGGCTTTTTCAAACACGCTTTCTGCTTCACTTGAGAATGGACTCCTATGCCGAAATGGAATGGGATAACTTTGCTATTCCTTGGAGTCCTACTACCTGTGTAGCGCTCAACCTTCAGATTGATGAACTGGACTCGAACCTCTTGTCGATGGAGGAAATTGTATCTGAGCTACGAAATGAAAATTCTACTTTTAACACAACTTGGGATAAAGTTATTTTTTTGTTTGAAGATCTTTTGAACAACCAAGACCCACAGAACGAGTTCTACCTTGATGACCCAGCCAAAGAGTTATACCTTGGAGATCCACAAAATCCTGAAAAAGAGTTCTACCATGATGATACTTATTGTGAGTTATCAAAACAAAACCCACTGAACGAGTTCTACCTTGATGACCCAGCCAAAGAGTTATACTTTGGAGACTCACTAAATTTGGGAAAAACAAATTATGAGGTTTGCCTAGATGGTTCTAACTGTGGAGCCTACCTTGGAGACTCACTAAATTTGGGAAAAACAAATTATGAGGTTTGCCTAGATGGTTCTAACTGTGGAGCCTACCTTGGAGACTCACTAAATTTGGGAAAAACAAATTATGAGGTCTGCCTAGATGGTTCTAACTGTGGAGCCTACCTTGGAGACTCACTAAATTTGGGAAAAACTAATTATGAGGTCTGCCTAGATGGTTCTAACTGTGGAGCCTACCTTGGAGACTCACTAAATTTGGGAAAAACAAATTATGAGGTCTGCCTAGATGGTTCTAACTGTGGAGCCTACCTTGGAGACTCACTAAATTTCATAAAATTAGGAAAAGAGTTTTACCTTGGAGACTTTGAAAACTGGTTTCGTTTTGGAGACTCTGAATGGGGGTTTTGTTTTGATAACTCGGAATGTGATACCTATCTTGGAGACTCAACAGGATTGTGGTTATACCTTGGGAACTTGGAAAGTTGGTTTTATTTTGGAGACTCTACCTGTGGGGTACATCTTGGAGACTCTTTGCATTCTAAAGCAATGAACAATGTTCTTTGTTTAATGACGCTTGATTTAAGCAATATCAAGAAAGTTCGAGGAAGAAAATGCTGGAAAATTCTTTCTTCCCATTTCTACTTCTTCAAACTTGAAAGCCTTGAAAGACAGAATTGGAGGAAGAGGAAAAAAAATAAAAATGAAATACGTATTTAAAAAAAGAAGAAAAAAAAAGAAATACGTATTTTTAAAAAAGAAGAAAAAAAAAGATTATGTTAGGGTTAGGGTGGGATTTTGAATGTGAGGGTTAGGGATTAGGTTGGGTTAGGGATGGAGTTGGGTTAGGGATGGGGTTGGGTTAGGGTTGGGATTTTGAATGTGAGGGTTAGGGATTAGGTTGGGTTAGGGATGGAGTTGGGTTAGGGATGGGGTTGGGTTAGGGTTGGGATTTTGAATGTGAGGGTTAGGGTTGGGATTGGGTTAGGGATGGGGTTGGGTTAGGGTTGGGATTTTGAATGTGAGGGTTAGGGTTGGGGTTGGGTTAGGGATGGGGTTGGGTTAGGGATGGGGTTGGGTTAGGGATGGGGTTGGGTTAGGGATGGGGTTGGGTTAGGGATGGGGTTGGGTTAGGGATGGGGTTGGGTTAGGGATGGGGTTGGGTTGGGGATGGGGTTGGGTTAGGGATGGGGTTGGGTTAGGGATGGGGTTGGGTTAGGGATGGGGTTGGGTTGGGGATGGGGTTGGGTTAGGGATGGGGTTGGGTTAGGGATGGGTTGGGTTAGGGATGGGTTTGGGTTAGGGATGGGGTTGGGTTAGGGATGGGGTTGGGTTAGGGTTTGTATATTATTATGACTCACTCACACATACACACACACAAAAGTTAAGCCCCAACTGAAAAGTTGAGGGATTCTGTGTTTGGGGTTCACAGATTTAAAAACGTATCCCCATTATACACACACAAAAGTTAAGCCCCAACTAAAAAGTTGAGGGATTCTGTGTTTGGGGTTCACAGGTTTAAAAACGTATCCCCATTATACACACACAAAAGTTAAGCCCCAACTGAAAAGTTGAGGGATTCTGTGTTTGGGGTTCACAGATTTAAAAACGTATCCCCATTACATTTTATTTATTTATTTATTATTTTCAAGGGTATTATCTGCTTACTTGTGTTTTTTGTAATTCTTGCGAGTAAAATGAACCCAAGATTTCTTCTCCATTTAAATCATATAATTTGTAGGTCCAAGGAGCTGTATCCATTACATCAATGATTTTAAATAATTCACGAGTCCATTTTTGTGTATAACCTTTCTCAAAATGACTTTTCCATTTGTATATCCTTACAATATCACCAACTTTAAACTTGGGCTTTCTCAAATTAATCTCCTTTTCATATTCTAATTTTGTAAATGTTTCCGATGGTTTTGATTTTGTTGATGAATGAACTGTATTGTTGTAATCATCTACAATATCCTGAATTAAATACACCCATTTTTGAGAACCGAGTTCTGTGAATTTTTTATATAATTTCTCTTTCAAAGTACGATTAAAACGCTCAATAACAACTGCCTTTCCTTCATTAAAGGTGCTGTATAATTTAATACCCTTCCCCTTAAGAAATTTCATGAATATTTTGTTATAGAACTCTGTTCCCTCATCAGTCCATAACTTCTTTGGTTTCCTTTTATCCCGATCAAATATTAGCTTAAAGGCTAACATTAAAGTATCACCCCTTTTATTTTTTAAAGGGACAACCCAGGCAAATCTACTCCTCAAATCAATAACGGTTAAAGCATACCTGTATCCCCTGTCATTATTCAATTCAATTAAATCAGCGGACCATATGTGGTCGGTGTATTTAGAATAAACCTTCCTTCTTTTAAACTTTGTGATTATAGGTTTGTGTAATTCTTCAGCCAAAAGCTCCTCAGTCTTGATGACATCATTAGAGCCTAATAGTTTTTTGAGGAATAACCAAGACCAAGTTTCAATTTAGCATTTATCAAATTTCTCACAATAAACCTATCAACTTTCTCTCTCAACGTTGGATTTTGTATCAAAGACAAATTATACAACATTTCGCTGTCGGCTTTATGTTTTTCAGTCAACGTAGTGGTTTTCCCATAAGCAATATCATGCTTCATACACACTTCGTCAACCCTATTTGTAGGTTTAGACCAAGGTTTAGGATTGTCAGCCTCATCTAATCTTTTATCCAAGTTTGTTCCTGGACCACAGAAAGAATACCCTGGAAGGTGTAATTCCCCTGGAATTCCAGTTGTTGTAAATTTACTTCCTGACAGAAACTTTTGTATGTCTCCTCCTCTTTTAGGAGAGATGAATTGGCACTTTTTAGAGCCACATACTTGACATATTCCTTTTTGATAAACTCTATTATTTTTAGCTTTAACATAAGAGATATTTTTAGATTTAGTTTTCTTTTTACATTTGAGACAATAACTCATATTTATTTATCAGAAAAATTCCGACAGAGTATCAAAACCTTTTTGGTTTTCAACATATACATTTCAATCTTTATTTTTAAAACATAAAGAATCCTAAGGAATGCCTTCACTCTCTCCTCCATTTATTTACAAATAAAAACTAACTAAAGTCAATGACACCAACATCATCAATCACATAATCTTTTCCTTCTTCTTCTTCTTCTTCTTCACCACTTTCTCGTTTAAATCTCCTCCCTGAAATTGAAGACATTGACGTTCTTATTTTTGAAACTATTATCTTCATAAGAGTTGTTAATTCTTTAATTTCCTCTTCGGTGCGTTGAGATTGATTTATTTGCTTTAATACACTCAATCTTTTATGAATCTCAATGATTTCCATCTTTTTATATTTTTCCTCCCTCTCTCTTTGCTCCCTCTCCTCCTCCTCCATTTTCTCCCTCTCCTCCTTCTCCTTTTTCTCCCTTTTCTCCCTTTCCTCCTTCTCCCTTTTCTCCCTTTCCTCTTTCTCCTTTTTCTCCCTCTCCTCCTTCTCCTCCTTTTTCTCCCTCTCCTCCTTCTCCTCCCTCTCCCTTTCCTCCTTCTCCTTTTTCTCTCTTTCCTCCTTCTCTTCTTCAACTCCTTCCTCATCCCTTGCTACCCTTGAGTTTGAACCCCAAAGAATATTATACATATACTCATCTGGATTTTGAGATATTCTTGTATCTATAATTATTTTTCTCATAATAGGATACCAATAAGATTTGTTGACGATTTCTAAAAGAGTTTTATATTTCATAACTTTGAGAAGTTCATTTTTATTTAATATTTTAAACAAGTCTCTATTTGTGGGTTTAACAATATCAGTATAAGGCCAGTTTTTAATGACAAAATTCCCATGTATATGCTCCAAATCATAAGGTATGTAATACCGAGCACCCTTTTCTTGTAGGTATCCTTGAATACAAAAATTATAATTCTCTTGTAGTCTTCTTCCTGCCATTTATGTATCAGAAATATATGTGAGATTAATATTATGACAGGTAATACCACCCCATCTTCCCACTACCAAATCGGTTTGTATTCCTCGGCTTTCTATCCTTATCTCATTACCTTCCTTCTTTGTCATGCGAACCATCGCTATACTATCATATATTTTTCTTTTCTTAAAATCACGTATTTGTTGTTTACTAATTGTACTTCCACATAAATCCTTATCCTCACCAAGTGGATAATATTCTTCTTTACGAGACTGATTTAAATCATGTAGGTCTTCTATGTTTATTGAAAAAGACCAATTATACCCTAAATCAGGCATATCATACCCCCATTTATTAATTCGCATATTAACTAAATGTCCTTCTTTATAAAATTCAATTGTAAGCAGGTAGTTAAATTCAATGAGGAAAGGTGTATGGTCAGTATAACCAGGTGTTGTGGTTGTAAATTTTACTTCTTTCACAAAACGTGCTGTTTTCTTTAAAAATATATATTGTGATAAATCACTTAATCTAATTAAGTCATTCGCATCTGTAGGGTTTGGATAATTGATTAATTTATAAGTATTCTTCATATTAATATTTTTACTTACACTATATTTTTGTCGTTCAGCCTGTGCCTTTGTATAATAATTTGATAAATCAATATCCTGAGAGGATTTTCCAAAGATAGAACCATCTTTTCCAACATAAGTCATTTATATTAGATTAAAAATGATATCATAAAAATTTTCATTATTGTTGAGTTGAAATAATACATATAAACATAATTGACCACAACATTTAGAATTAATTTCTTGAACTTGAAATGTTTGATAAACACCATTCTGTAAGAATTGTATTACTTCAACAGGTGGTGGCATACCATAACTATCAAAATAATATTTATCCTGACTATTATGAATACAAACCCAATGAGAACCATTCTGTGTGTCTAAATTCATAATAATATTCTTTGTATTCTTATTTATATGTATTAATTCATCTCTCATACAAATAACCACATTATCAATTTTTAGTGTTTTACAATACTTAGCTAGTTCTATATTTGACGTTGTATTCTTTCCAAATTGTTTAAACCATTTATCCATTTATTTATGAGAAAGATACAATCCATTACCCCGTTTAGTTAGTTTAACACCCGCTTGAGCGATAGAGGAAAGCATATCTCCAACCAACAATCTAGCTTTATCAGGTAGACTTTCAAGTTTTTGAGCAAAATCTACAATTACACCACTTCCACTAATTTGTTTCTCCAACTCCTTGTTATGTCTTTCCAATTCTTTTTGAGCTTTTAGTTGTGCCTTCCTTTCGTTAGCAGTTTTTACCGCTGCTGAAATACCACCAGTCAATGCTCCCGCCGCACTTAAACCAGCAAATAAAGGAATTAGAAACGGGAGAAATCCTCCTCTTGACTCGTCTATTGAATATTTCTTTAACATAGGTTTCGTCATTTTAATTTTAAGTGATCCAACATCATTTAGTGTTTTTACTTGTGTGTGTGTGAGTAAAACATCAATTCTTACAGCTCCTTTTCTTTGAATTGTATTAACATTAATAATACAAGGCTTTTGATTTTGAATACAAGATGTTAATTTATTAAGATTGATTTGATTAACATATACCCCAACCATTTATTTATGAGAAAAAACCTATGTGATATTAATCATAACACCATTATCTGTATTAATCTGTAATTCTGTTTCCTCCAAAAGCAAACAATATGCATTAACCTCTTCACTCTCCCCTCTTTCAATGTATAGAGAAGTATCCACTCGATTAGACTTTATAGTTTCCTTTTGAGAACTCAGGTCAATTGTGTAGATTGTATAAAGTTTTTGAAACGCAACCATATCCAAAATAGGATCATTATTACCATTACTTTCACACACCTTTTGGTAGGACTTGTAGGCTTCCGCATAATCATTTTTTTCCCAATCAATTTCCAATCTATCTCGCGGATAAAATGTGCCATCAAGAGAAACCCGAAGTTGTTTCACCTTAGCATTATCACTCAGCGCATTATTCTTATTAGTACCGTCCTCTCCATCTGGTTTTTTAAAAATGAGCCAGAGGTATCGTGGCTTTCCTTGAAGAACACCCAAATTCCAAGTGTAGGTAGTGTGTTCCAGTTTAACGTGTTGACATCTTCTTTTAAGGTATGATACATTTAGCGGTTTCTTTGAGTTAAGTCTTCTATTTAACATCTCTTCCGTTTTAAGATTAGGAGTATATTCACTGATATACCAACACAAATCATTAATAACAAATTTATTATTTTCTCCAAAAGCATTTTCAACCCCAAAAAGCAATCTATTTACATTATCATTCCTTTGTAGTTGAAATCTAATTTTAAGCCCATACAAAACTTTATCATAATCACAAAATCCAAATATACCTTTCAGAGGTACTGCTACGGTAAAACTATTCTCAGCTTTTGCGTCATCATTATACATTGACTTCCTTTGACTATAACCAGGGTCTGCGTTTGTACCCGTTGACATATCAGGAATAAAACCTTCAACAGCTCCCTTACCCATTCTATCACTAAACGAATATAGTGTAAATTTCATCATTTCAGATGTAGCAGAGACATAATCAACCGCTTCAACCTCTTGTGTTCCAATATACAGGCGGACACTGTCAAACATTTTCCAGAAGAAATCATTTACGAGTGTAGCATTAGTATTATTCGCAGCCTTAGTGAATTTAAATTTACACAGCAAGAAACTATCAGCTAGATTCAAGTAAGTTTGTTGATTATTTATTTCAAAACTTTTTGTTCCGTTTGAATTCCAGTCTGTTCCTGTTATAGCATTTACCTTAAAATAGTCTTCCTTTTTAGTGGAGTTTGAAATGATAATCGTATCATCCAAATCATAGATACTATCAATCGCTTCCATACTTGTATTTATATAGCATTAAAATTGTTGAAACCCTGACCCAAGTATTTTAATGATTTTTTGTCGTTCTTGTGAAGATAGTTGAGTTTTACCTTTTTTTATTTCTTTGATTGCTTGTAATTTATGAGACTCCTTTTGAGCATCTTTTATACTCTTTATAGCACCCGCAACGGAGCCCACGGCAGAAGCAGTTGAATCAATTAGGTCTTTATGTTTAAGGATGGTTGAACCAATACCCATTAGAGTATCAATTATCCCATCTCCTTTATTTCGAAATTGATGACCTACACCTCGTTGTCTCTTAGGTTTATAGTATCCTCTACCCACATACCTTGTATAGTCTGGTGAAAGGAACATGCCCTCCCCTGTAATTATTTTATATTTTCCCAACTCGTGTTTTCTCACAATAACCATTATTTATTTATTGAAAAACTTCACGTAGGTGAATTCTGATGGATATAATTTCATCATTAAAGGATATCATACGATTATCTTGGTCGGTTATCCTAAAACTTACTCTGTATATGGTTTTTCCTGACACAGGTAAATAGACAAGATTTTTTGGTTCCATATTAAATTTATAACCAATCGGGGTTGAGTATGCACTGAATGAAAATATTGTATTTGTTCTTATTCCATCGTTATAAGCACCATCAATCAAATCACAATGAATTAATACTGAATTTATACCGGAGGATATTTGGATAACATTATCACTGTAAAACGTCCCGTTAGTTTCAATCTTTTTTGAAGAGAAACCCAATAGCTCTCTAAACGAATTTTCAATCGTGAAATCAACTTTATAATTATTTTTAAGTTTAATAGTTGATTTTGAAGTGTGTGTTTGAATATCTATTACAATATTTTTTGGTTCATCACCTTTTTCTTTCATAAGGCGAGAGACTTCTGAAGATATTTGAGAAATCTCGTAAGCTCCAGGTGAAACGGTTATAGTTTTATATCCACTTCCTGGATTATAACTAAACTTGTTGTTTTTCTCTGTGATATTAAAAAGGGTATTGTAAGTTTCCATTGACAACAAAGATGCCTCATATGAGGTAAGGGGGTCAAGTTGTAGTGGGTAAGGGAATGAAGCTGTGTAATCGCTCGTTGTGAAATTAAAACTAAGAATTGTGCTTCTCATCTTATTTAATATCTAATAAAATATCTTTGTATTGACATTTATTAATTATTTTCATGTTCATCAACTGATCTAAAATGGCTGAGGATTCATTAAAACAATTGTTGTTTCCAGCCTTCTTACTACCTAACAACAATAATAGCCTATTAACTAATTGTGATGGGTCATTTGGAAGAAAACTAACACCCGAACCAAGCTTACTTAAAGCATCAATAATATGTTTCTCCTTCTCATTCTTCTTACTTTTACCAGCAACAGAAACTCCATAATCAAGTGCATTTAGCAACTCAATATATACCCTATCTTCCTCTCTTTCCATATCAAGTGGTTCCTCAAAATATTTTGAACCGCTGAATCCGGGGTTTGTTAGAAGAAACATTAATCTTGGAGTTAATTTAACATTTGGTTGAGTAGAACTCAAGAACATCAATTCATCATTAAATATCAATACCTTTTCTTCCACAAGATGAAACACTACAATTACAAGAAGAATGTCTCCCTCTTGTATAGTAGCTATCCATTACTGTTTGGTTTCTCTCATTAACACAATCATCAAAGATGACGAGGTTCTTCTGTTGGAATGAGACCTGCTCTGGTTTTTGAACCCGCCGAATATTCATTGTTTTGAAGAGCTTCCACAACATAATTAGGGGGTTGATTTACCTCCTCAAGTTTCCGAAATAATCCCTCGTCATCATATTCTAATTCACCAAGTTCTTGTTTTGTTATCTGACTAAAATCTTTGAGCATTTGAAGTTTTTTCGGAGTAAATTCTACCGTGGGAACTGTAGGTGAGTGTTGAGTTTTCAAAAGTGGTTTAAAGAATTTCTCTTGTTTTCTTTCAAAGGCTTCTTCACCAGTTAGTTTCTGTCTCCGTTTCTTCTTTATCTCTTCCTGTTGTTTAACAACTTTTGAAACTAATTGTTGATGTTCCTTAAACTTTCTTTCTCTTTCTTCGGTATTCATTTTCTGTATTTATTTATTGAAAAATATCATTTAGTATCTCATCTTGTTTCACAACAATATATTTATATTTTCCAATCGTGTGTTTCATATAATTTTCAAATTCTTTTTTACTACATAACGTAGAGCAATTATCTCTCCAAAAATTATTTACATCTATTGAATTTAACTTAAATAAAATAAAAGTATTGGCATTGTTTCTTATTGAGCGTCGAGGGAGTTGAAAATATGATTGACTAAGATATATACAATTACAAGAAGAATGTCTCCCTCTTGTATAGTAGCTATCCATTACTGTTTGGTTTCTCTCATTAACACAATCATCAAAGATGACGAGGTTCTTTTTTGATTTATCTAAATCTTGAGGTGAAGGTATATCATCCGTATTATCACTGAGAATACAAGTTATGGGTTTCGATTTTGATTTCTGTGTATCACAAAATAGTTGTATTATATCTTCAATGTTATAATCATTTAGTTTGTTTTGAAGTTTAAATAAACCGATAATGTCTTCCTTTTTAAGACCTGCATTAAAACCCTGTGAGAGTAGTTGATACTCGGGTTGAAAACTTGACTTTGTAAAAATTATTAAATTATCATAATCTAAAAAATTAGTACCAAGGAGCATCTTTAAAAGTAAACAGGTTTTCCCACATCCGCTTGAACCAACTATTAGACATCTCAATGAATTTGGAATGTTTTTATGGTTATTAAACTTTATCTTATTTTCCCAAACGGGTAAAAAATCATTCATTTATATATTTGGAAAACAAGTCATCTAACTTTTTTTGAGCTATTTTAGAAACTCTATATTTTATCCTGAGTTCGGGTTTAATTTCAAAATAATTCATTATTTTATTTATATAGTATCTTGTATTAACATTTCCATTAAAATTATTTTGAATAATAAATATCATTAAACCCTCATACATTTCCTCAATACAAAGAGTCTCTTTCCTTGTAAGAAATGGTGTATTATCACCATAATGCTTAACATTCATCTCTCTTATTAATCTTGTAAAGTAATTCATTTTTGGTTCTAATTTAAAAGAGTTATATGTTTTTTTATATTTCTTATTATCATTAATTAGAATATAATCACAGAATAAACATTGTTTATATGAACCCTCATTATTAAGCCCTATTCTATCACAAGCCGGACAATTCTCTAATTTATCATATGGAGAGTCTGGAAATTCTAAATATCCTTCAGAACTTATCATATTTATATAGTAAATTTTTACTTAAACTAAACGCAAGTTTATTCATTAATAAATACAATGTTTCAAAGCACAAAAGACAAATTTCAATCAATCTCTACTTCGGTGGAAGATATAGAAAAATATGTCAAAGATGTTAAATTGAACAAAGATAAATATGGAAATTTTTGGGTAAAACCAGTTATGGAAAATAACATGAGCCCCTCTATTTCATTTAAAGGAAGAGCTCTAACTATACCTGGAAAGACATCCATTAAAGTAAATCTAACAAAAGTTTCTCCTCTACTCCTGGCAATTTATTCAAAGCTTGAAAAAGTGATTGACCACGATACTTTGAAAAAGAATGATAAGACCATTAATAATTCTAGAGGAGACATTTGTATTTTCTTTAATAATCCAAAGGGTGTAGATCTAAGTAAAATGAATGATGTTAATATTTCTGGTGAAATGTCATTTCGTTCTATGATAGTTAGAGATTATTTAAAGATAACTTTTGATATTAAAAATGTAGAGATTGAATCCGTTAATGAAAGAAAGTATATTGGTATAGATGGAAAGGTTTTTTCTGCTAATTAAATATGAGTCAATACAGCAGTGAAGATTTTACTATTTCATTGAACTCGGACGATAGTGATGATAGTATTTCATTGAACTCGGACGATGGTGATGATAGTATTTCATTGAACACAGATGATAGTTATGATACTAATAGTTTGTGCTCAAATGATAGTTATGAGAGTAGCTTTATTGATGACTCTGAGTATGATTCTGAGTATTCATGTGATAGTTATGACTTAGATGATTCTGAGTGAAAAAGTGTTTTAGTTTAAGCACAGCGATATATATAAAACGGAGCTGTAAAGCTCAAAAGTGTTTTATTTTAAGCACAGTGATATATATAAAACACCACGTTTTCTCACGCTATAAATATGGTTTATTGTGATACTTGCGAGAAGGAAGTAAAATATTATAAACAACATATTCTCACCGCAAAACATACATACAACATTTTTAACAAACTTTCCCCTCTTCCACCTGAAACAAAACACTGTTCTACATGTAATAAAAATATCCTCAAGAAAGGCTTCAAAATACATCTTAAAACAAATCTACATTTATCAAATTTTATCACAACTAAAAACTCTGATGGAGCATTCAAAGGACATATTAAAATAAGAGTCTTTAACTTCAAACCTCCTGAACCAGAGTCTATAGTTGATGCTGTAGAAATAGTTAAACCTGCTGTTCAAACGTTGATTGAAAAAACACTAAAGGAAATGAAACCACTTAAATTTTATATGGGAGTAAAATTAGAAATGACAAAGGATGAAGGAGTTATAGATGCACCATACATGAGAACTGAGCCACACTTTATATCTTCATATCAAGATTTTAAAACATCAGGAGTCTATGATGAACTTATTAAACAAGAGCAAGATGTGGATAATTCAATCGTAGGAAGTGGATTCAATATAGGAAAAATTATTTACATAGACATTCATATTCTTAAATCAGATCCTCTTAAAGCTTCTTCTTACATTGATTTACCCAGTGTTATCAAAAATAGAAAAGCAGTTATCAATATCAAAAATAAAGACAATAAATGTTTTCTCTGGTCTATTTTAGCACACTTACATCCTCCACATTTTCATGATGAAAGAGTATCTCATTATAAAAAATATGAGAATACATTAAATACGAAAGATCTAAAGTTTCCGATGACTTTAAATGATATTCCTAAATTTGAAAAGATGAATAATTTATCAGTTAATGTTTATGGTCTAACAGAAACAAACAACATTCAGGTTTTAAAGCTTTCTGACAATTGTAAACAAACTCATATTAATCTTCTATATTTTAATTCAGACGAAAATTCACATTATACATACATCAAAGATATTGCTAAATTAATAAAACCACAAGTCTGTAAGAGAACAAATAAAATATATATTTGTTTGCGTTGTCTTAACTTCTTCAATTCACAAGAAAGATTAGATAAACATTCAAATTATTGTGGCGAACATAAATCAACGGTAATCAATATGCCTAAAGAAGGCTCAAATATCACATTCAAAGATGAAAATAAAAAGATCAAACATCCATTTGTTATATATGCTGATTTTGAAAGTATTTTAGAAAAAATTGATACTGCTTCTCCAGATCCAAAAGAATCATACACAAATAAATATCAAAAACATACTCCTTGTGGTTTTTGTTATTATATCAAATCATCCGTTGGTGATAAATATAACAAGTTAGAGATGTATAGAGGCTCAAATACCCCAGAGGAGTTTGTGAAACGACTAGAAAAAGACTGTGTTCGATTAACCAAGATAATGAGAGAAACCAATAAACCAATGTCCTTAACAAGTAAAGAAAAAAGGGAATTTATAAAAAACAATGTCTGTCATATTTGTGAGGAGAAAATTGGTAAAGGTCTAAAGGTTAGAGACCATTGTCATCTCACTGGTAAATATAGAGGTCCGGCTCATCAAAGTTGTAATATTAATTATCAACTCCCCTCTTTCATTCCTGTCTTTCTTCATAACAACGCTCATTATGATACACATCTATTTATCAAGGAACTCTCAAAGACTTCTGGAAGTATCTCAGCAATTCCAAACACGGATCAGAAATACATTTCATTCACAAAAACAATTCACACATCTCCTATTACTCATATCAGATTTCTTGATACATTTAAATTCATGGCAAGTCCATTGGTTAACTTGGTTCAAAATCTAAAAGAGTTTCCATGTCTTTCAGAGTATTTTTTAGATAAAGATTTTCTAACACAAAAGGGAATTTACCCCTATGACTATATGGACTCATTTGAGAGATTCAATGAAACACAACTTCCTTCAAAAGAAAATTTCTATAACAAATTAAATAATAGTCATATATCTGATAAAGATTATGTACACGCACAAAATGTTTGGGAAAAATATAACATCAAGAATCTTGGCGAGTATCACGATTTGTATCTCAAAACTGATGTGCTTTTATTGGCCGATGTATTTGAAGCCTTTAGATCTGTTTGTCGCACTGGATATGGATTGGATCCTGCTCACTACTACACAGCACCTGGATTGGCCTGGAGTGCGATGTTGAAAATGACAAAACAAGATTTGGATTTGATAACCGATGTTGATATGCTTTTGATGATTGAAAAGGCAAAAAGAGGTGGAATTTCACAAGTCTGCTCGAGTAGATACGCAAAAGCAAATAACAAATATCTTCCAAATTATGATCCAACGAAAGAGAGTTCTTACTTGATGTACTATGACGCGAACAACCTGTATGGCTGGGCAATGTCTCAGGCTCTTCCTTATGGAAAACTTAGATGGGTAAAGGAAAAAGACTACAAAAACGTTTTACAAGATGTATGTATCTCTACACAAAAAGAATTGGATGAAGAAAAAGTTGGTTATTATTTTGAAATTGATTTAAAATATCCAGAGGAACTCCATAACCTACACAAAGATCTCCCATTTGCTTGTGAGAAAGCAAGTCCAAAGAAAGAATGGTTGAGTGATTATCAACGATCGTTTGATATAGGTGAATCAACAGAAAAATTACTTACTACATTATATAACAAGAAAAATTATGTTCTACACCAAAGAAATTTGCGACAATATTTATCAAAAGGTCTAAGAGTAGAGAAGATCCATAGGGTTCTAAAGTTCAATCAAAGTCATTGGTTAAAGGGGTACATTGATTTTAATACACAAAGAAGAACAGAGTCAAAAACAGATTTTGAGAAAGACTTTTATAAATTGATGAATAATGCGGTCTTTGGTAAGACTATGGAGAATGTGAGGAAAAGACAAAATATCAGACTATCAACATCTTGGGAACAAGCATCAAAATTAATTAATAGACCGAGTTTTACTCGAGCTGAGGTCTTTACTGAGAACTTTTGTGCGATCCATTTGATTAAAGAGAGTATTGAAATGAACAAACCTATTTATATTGGAACAACAATTCTTGATTTATCAAAGTCATTAATGTATGATTACTTTTATAATAACTTGAGGAAGAAATATCAAAATGATGTTAATCTACTTTATATGGATACAGATAGTTTTATTTTGAAAATTAATACCAACGATGTTTATTCAGACATGAAAAGAGACATTAATATCTATGACACGAGTAATTACAGTCCAGAGAGTGAGTTGTTCTCTTCTAAAAATAAAAAGGTGATTGGAAAGTTCAAGGATGAATTAGGAGGAAATGTTATGAGTGAATTTGTGGGATTGAGGTCAAAGGCTTATGCTTATAAATACATTGTGAATAACGTTGAAAAGACTGATAAGAAGTTAAAAGGTGTAAAGAAAAATGTTATTAAAGAAACAATAAACTTTAAGGATTATTATAACTGTTTAACAACAAAGAAAGAAGAGTTTAGAAAGATTAATGGAATAAGAAGTTATAAACATCAATTATATTCAGAAGAGATAAATAAGAAAGCATTGGGGGCTTTTGATGATAAGAGGTTTATTTTAGAAAATGGAATTGATAGTCTCCCTTATGGTTATATAAGTATATAAGTGATAAGATATATATATAAGTGATAAGATATATATAAGTGATAAGATATACATAAGTGATAAGATATATATAAGTGATAAGATATATATAAGTGATAAGTTAAAAAGGGGGGGGTTGGGGATTTTAACGGGATACCGCCGCCTTTTTTACTATTATATAAATGATAGAACCAAGTATCAACCAGACTAAAGAGTGGAGGTGTAATCAACCTTGGTATATAAATGGAAAACATAATGAATGTGAAAAATATCAAATAGGTATAATTGAAAAGGCAACTGGTAAAAAAGTTCACAAAACAAATAAGAGAATTAATTTAAATACCGGTGAATTGGGTAAAAAAGATGGAAATATTTTTGAGTGGACGGAAAACTTTGATGGTTGTCAGGAAAATATATACTTTAATTTAAAAATGGTATGTGGCACTGGAGGCGCTCAAGCAAGAACATTGAGGGAGGTTTACCATTTTATCTTAGCTCAGTTAAAATATCTTAATAAAGAACCAAACTCAAACATATTTTTTGTTAATGTATTAGATGGTGAAGAGAGTTGTAGGAGAATTAAATTATTTCCCACGCATAAACAAATATTTGTAGGGTCGTTGTTTGAGTGGGTTATATTCACCAGATGATATTAAGAGTAAAAGGTTAAAAGGTCCATGAGGTCAGAAGGATCACAGGTGTTTAAGTGGTCTAATGAATAAGGATAACATGTCAAAAGGTTAGAAGGTTCGTAAAGAACAGGGTGAGAGAAATATAGGTGTTTAGGGGCAATGAGGGAGGGAAAGAATTAATATGGAAGTGAATGGGTCAATGTTTGAGTGGGTCAAAGATTAATCTGCCAGATGATATGTAGAAGAAGGATGATAGGTCTATAAGAGAAAACAAATATTTGTTTATGCGTGGTCTAATGAACAACATTAAGGATAGGTACTACAGACAAAAGGTTCATAAAGATGAGGGTGGGAGAAATAGAGGTGTTTATGATTTTTGAAAAAGACAAGGGGGTAAATGACATTAGATAGGGATTTCCCATGTTAAACGGAGGTGTCCCAGAAGCAACATTATTACACTACTCTTGTGATAGTATTGAAAAACCACTTTTCGCACTTGTGTTAGTGTTGAAAAACCACTTTTCGCACTTCTGTTGGTGCAGGAAACCACTTTTGCACTTGTATTAGTGTGGAAAACCACTTTTCGCACTTGTGTTAGTGTTGAAAAACCACTTTTCGCACTTGTGTTAGTGTTGAAAAACCACTATTCGCACTTGTGTTGGTGCGGGAAACCACTTTTGCACTTGTATTAGTGTGGAAAAACCACTTTTCGCACTTGTGTTAATGTTGAAAGACCACTTTTTGCACTTGTGTTAGTGTTGAAAAACCACTTTTCGCACTTGTGTTAGTGTTGAAAATCCACTATTCGCACTTGTGTTGGTGCAGGAAACCACTTTTGCACTTGTATTAGTGTGGAAAAAACACTTTTTGCACTTGTGATAGTGTTGAAAAACCACATTTCGCGCTTGTGTTAGTGTTGAAAAACCTCTTTTCGCACTTGTGTTGGTGCAGGAAACCACTTTTGCACTTGTATTAGTGTGGAAAAACCACTTTTCGCACTTGTGTTAGTGTTGAAAAACCACTTTTCGCACTTGTGTAAGTGTTGAAAAACCACTTTTCGCACTTGTGTAAGTGTTGAAAAACCACTTTTCACACTTGTGTTGGTGCAGGAAACCACTTTTGCACTTGTATTAGTGTGGAAAAAACACTTTTTGCACTTGTGATAGTATTAAAAAACCACTTTTCGCACTTGTGTTAGTGTTGAAAAACCTCTTTTCGCACTTGTGTTGGTGCAGGAAACCACTTTTGCACTTGTATTAGTGTGGAAAAAACACTTTTTGCACTTGTGATAGTGTTGAAAAACCACTTTTCACACTTGTGTTGGTGCAGGAAACCACTTTTGCACTTGTATTAGTGTGGAAAAAACACTTTTTGCACTTGTGATAGTATTGAAAAACCACTTTTTGCACTTGTGTTAGTGTTGAAAAACCACTTTTCGCACTTGTGTTGGTGCAGGAAACCACTTTTGCACTTGTATTAGTGTGGAAAAAACACTTTTTGCACTTGTGATAGTGTTGAAAAACCACTTTTCGCACTTGTGTTAGTGTTGAAAAACCACTTTTCGCACTTGTGTTGGTGCAGGAAACCACTTTTGCACTTGTATTAGTGTGGAAAAAACACTTTTTGCACTTGTGATAGTATTGAAAAACCACTTTTCGCACTTGTGTTAGTGTTGAAAAACCACTTTTCGCACTTGTGTTGGTGCAGGAAACCACTTTTGCACTTGTATTAGTGTGGAAAAAACACTTTTTGCACTTGTGTTAGTGTTGAAAAACCACTTTTCGCACTTGTGTTAGTGTTGAAAAACCACTTTTCACACTTGTGTTGGTGCAGGAAACCACTTTTGCACTTGTATTAGTGTGGAAAAAACACTTTTTGCACTTGTGATAGTGTTGAAAAACCACTTTTTGCACTTGTGTTAGTGTTGAAAAACCACTTTTCACACTTGTGTTGGTGCAGGAAACCACTTTTGCACTTGTATTAGTGTGGAAAAACCACTTTTCGCACTTGTGTTAGTGTTGAAAAACCACTTTTCGCACTTGTGTTAGTGTTGAAAAACCACTTTTCACACTTGTGTTGGTGCAGGAAACCACTTTTGCACTTGTATTAATGTGGAAAAAACACTTTTTGCACTTGTGATAGTGTTGAAAAACCAATTTTTGCACTTGTGTTAGTGTTGAAAACCCACTTTTCGCACTTGTGTTGGTGTAGGAAACCACTTTTGCACTTGTATTACTGTGGAAAAACCACTTTTCGCACTTGTGTTAGTGTTGAAAAAACACTTTTCGCACTTGTGTTAGTGTTGAAAAACCACTTTTCGCACTTGTGTTAGTGTTGAAAAACCACTTTTCACACTTGTGTTGGTGCAGGAAACCACTTTTGCACTTGTATTAGTGTGGAAAAAACACTTTTTGCACTTGTGATAGTGTTGAAAAACCACTTTTTGCACTTGTGTTAGTGTTGAAAAACCACTTTTCGCACTTGTTATAGTGTTGAAAAACCACTTTTTGCACTTGTGTTGGTGCAGGAAACCACTTTTGCACTTGTATTAGTGTGGAAAAACCACTTTTCGCACTTGTGTTAGTGTTGAAAAACCACTTTTCGCACTTGTGATAGTGTTGAAAAACCACTTTTCGCACTTGTGTTGGTGCAGGAAACCACTTTTGCACTTGTATTAGTGTGGAAAAAACACTTTTTGCATTTGTGATAGTGTTGAAAAACCACTTTTTGCATTTGTGTTAGTGTTGAAAAACCACTTTTCGCACTTGTGTTGGTGCAGGAAACCAGTTTTGCACTTGTATTAGTGTGGAAAAAACACTTTTTGCACTTGTGATAGTATTGAAAAACCACTTTTCGCACTTGTGTTAGTGTTGAAAAACCACTTTTCGCACTTGTGTTGGTGTAGGAAACCACTTTTGCACTTGTATTAGTGTGGAAAAAACACTTTTTGCACTTGTGATAGTGTTGAAAAACCACTTTTCGCACTTGTGTTAGTGTTGAAAAACCACTTTTCGCACTTGTGTTGGTGCAGGAAACCACTTTTGCACTTGTATTAGTGTGGAGAAACCACTTTTCGCACTTGTGTTAGTGTTGAAAAACCACTTTTTGCACTTGTGTTAGTGTTGAAAAACCACTTTTCGCACTTGTGTAAGTGTTGAAAAACCACTTTTCGCACTTGTGTAAGTGTTGAAAAACCACTTTTCACACTTGTGTTGGTGCAGGAAACCACTTTTGCACTTGTACTAGTGTGGAAAAAACACTTTTTGCACTTGTGATAGTATTAAAAAACCACTTTTCGCACTTGTGTTAGTGTTGAAAAACCTCTTTTCGCACTTGTGTTGGTGCAGGAAACCACTTTTGCACTTGTATTAGTGTGGAAAAAACACTTTTTGCACTTGTGATAGTGTTGAAAAACCACTTTTCACACTTGTGTTGGTGCAGGAAACCACTTTTGCACTTGTATTAGTGTGGAAAAAACACTTTTTGCACTTGTGATAGTATTGAAAAACCACTTTTCGCACTTGTGTTAGTGTTGAAAAACCACTTTTCGCACTTGTGTTGGTGCAGGAAACCACTTTTGCACTTGTATTAGTGTGGAAAAAACACTTTTTGCACTTGTGATAGTGTTGAAAAACCACTTTTCGCACTTGTGTTAGTGTTGAAAAACCACTTTTCGCACTTGTGTTGGTGCAGGAAACCACTTTTGCACTTGTATTAGTGTGGAGAAACCACTTTTCGCACTTGTGTTAGTGTTGAAAAACCACTTTTCGCACTTGTGTTAGTGTTGAAAAACCACTATTCGCACTTGTGTTGGTGCAGGAAACCACTTTTGCACTTGTATTAGTGTGGAAAACCACTTTTCGCACTTGTGTTAGTGTTGAAAAACCACTTTTCGCACTTGTGTTAGTGTTGAAAAACCACTTTTCGCACTTGTGTTAGTGTTGAAAAACCACTTTTCACACTTGTGTTGGTGCAGGAAACCACTTTTGCACTTGTATTAGTGTGGAAAAAACACTTTTTGCACTTGTGATAGTGTTGAAAAACCACTTTTCGCACTTGTGTTAGTGTTGAAAAACCACTTTTCGCACTTGTGTTGGTGCAGGAAACCACTTTTGCACTTGTATTAGTGTGGAAAAACCACTTATCGCACTTGTGTTAGTGTTGAAAAAACACTTTTTGCACTTGTGATAGTGTTGAAAAACCACTTTTCGCACCTGCGTTGGTGCAGGAAACCACTTTTGCACTTGTATTTGTGTGGAAAAAACACTTTTTGCACTTGTGATAGTGTTGAAAAACCACTTTTCGCACTTGTGTTAGTGTTGAAAAACCACTTTTCGCACTTGTGTTGGTGCAGGAAACCACTTTTGCACTTGTATTAGTGTGGAAAAACCACTTATCGCACTTGTGTTAGTGTTGAAAAAACACTTTTTGCACTTGTGATAGTGTTGAAAAACCACTTTTCGCACCTGCGTTGGTGCAGGAAACCACTTTTGCACTTGTATTTGTGTGGAAAAAACACTTTTTGCACTTGTGATAGTGTTGAAAAACCACTTTTCGCACTTGTGATAGTGTTGAAAAACCACTTTTCGCACTTGTGTTAGTGCAGGAAACCACTTTTGCACTTGTATTAGTGTGGAAAAACCACTTTTCGCACTTGTGTTAGTGTTGAAAAACCACTTTTCGCACTTGTGTAAGTGTTGAAAAACCACTTTTCGCACTTGTGTAAGTGTTGAAAAACCACTTTTCACACTTGTGTTGGTGCAGGAAACCACTTTTGCACTTGTATTAGTGTGGAAAAAACACTTTTTGCACTTGTGATAGTGTTGAAAAACCACTTTTCGCACTTGTGTTAGTGTTGAAAAACCACTTTTCGCACTTGTGTTGGTGCAGGAAACCACTTTTGCACTTGTATTAGTGTGGAGAAACCACTTTTCGCACTTGTGTTAGTGTTGAAAAACCACTTTTCGCACTTGTGTTAGTGTTGAAAAACCACTATTCGCACTTGTGTTGGTGCAGGAAACCACTTTTGCACTTGTATTAGTGTGGAAAAACCACTTTTCGCACTTGTGTTAGTGTTGAAAAACCACTTTTCGCACTTATGTTAGTGTTGAAAAACCACTTTTCGCACTTGTGTTAGTGTTGAAAAACCACTTTTCACACTTGTGTTGGTGCAGGAAACCACTTTTGCACTTGTATTAGTGTGGAAAAAACACTTTTTGCACTTGTGATAGTGTTGAAAAACCACTTTTTGCACTTGTGTTAGTGTTGAAAAACCACTTTTCGCACTTGTGTTGGTGCAGGAAACCACTTTTGCACTTGTATTAGTGTGGAAAAACCACTTTTCGCACTTGTGTTAGTGTTGAAAAACCACTTTTCGCACTTGTGTTAGTGTTGAAAAACCACTTTTCACACTTGTGTTGGTGCAGGAAACCACTTTTGCACTTGTATTAGTGTGGAAAAAACACTTTTTGCACTTGTGATAGTGTTGAAAAACCACTTTTTGCACTTGTGTTAGTGTTGAAAAACCACTTTTCGCACTTGTGATAGTGTTGAAAAACCACTTTTTGCACTTGTGTTGGTGCAGGAAACCACTTTTGCACTTGTATTAGTGTGGAAAACCACTTTTCGCACTTGTGTTAGTGTTGAAAAACCACTTTTTGCACTTGTGATAGTGTTTAAAAACCACTTTTCGCACTTGTGTTGGTGCAGGAAACCACTTTTGCACTTGTATTAGTGTGGAAAAAACACTTTTTGCATTTGTGATAGTGTTGAAAAACCACTTTTCGCATTTGTGTTAGTGTTGAAAAACCACTTTTCGCACTTGTGTTGGTGCAGGAAACCACTTTTGCACTTGTATTAGTGTGGAAAAACCACTTTTCGCACTTGTGTTAGTGTTGAAAAACCACTTTTCGCACTTGTGTTAGTGTTGAAAAACCACTATTCGCACTTGTGTTGGTGCAGGAAACCACTTTTGCACTTGTATTAGTGTGGAAAAACCACTTTTCGCACTTGTGTTAGTGTTGAAAAAACCACTTTTCGCACTTGTGTTAGTGTTGAAAAACCACTTTTCGCACTTGTGTTAGTGTTGAAAAACCACTTTTCACACTTGTGTTGGTGCAGGAAACCACTTTTGCACTTGTATTAGTGTGGAAAAAAACACTTTTTGCACTTGTGATAGTGTTGAAAAACCACTTTTTGCACTTGTGTTAGTGTTGAAAAACCACTTTTCACACTTGTGTTGGTGCAGGAAACCACTTTTGCACTTGTATTAGTGTGGAAAAACCACTTTTCGCACTTGTGTTAGTGTTGAAAAACCACTTTTCGCACTTGTGTTAGTGTTGAAAAACCACTTTTCACACTTGTGTTGGTGCAGGAAACCACTTTTGCACTTGTATTAATGTGGAAAAAACACTTTTTGCACTTGTGATAGTGTTGAAAAACCACTTTTTGCACTTGTGTTAGTGTTGAAAACCCACTTTTCGCACTTGTGTTGGTGTAGGAAACCACTTTTGCACTTGTATTACTGTGGAAAAACCACTTTTCGCACTTGTGTTAGTGTTGAAAAAACACTTTTCGCACTTGTGTTAGTGTTGAAAAACCACTTTTCGCACTTGTGTTAGTGTTGAAAAACCACTTTTCACACTTGTGTTGGTGCAGGAAACCACTTTTGCACTTGTATTAGTGTGGAAAAAACACTTTTTGCACTTGTGATAGTGTTGAAAAACCACTTTTTGCACTTGTGTTAGTGTTGAAAAACCACTTTTCGCACTTGTTATAGTGTTGAAAAACCACTTTTTGCACTTGTGTTGGTGCAGGAAACCACTTTTGCACTTGTATTAGTGTGGAAAAACCACTTTTCGCACTTGTGTTAGTGTTGAAAAACCACTTTTCGCACTTGTGATAGTGTTGAAAAACCACTTTTCGCACTTGTGTTGGTGCAGGAAACCACTTTTGCACTTGTATTAGTGTGGAAAAAACACTTTTTGCATTTGTGATAGTGTTGAAAAACCACTTTTCGCATTTGTGTTAGTGTTGAAAAACCACTTTTCGCACTTGTGTTGGTGCAGGAAACCAGTTTTGCACTTGTATTAGTGTGGAAAAAACACTTTTTGCACTTGTGATAGTATTGAAAAACCACTTTTCGCACTTGTGTTAGTGTTGAAAAACCACTTTTCGCACTTGTGTTGGTGTAGGAAACCACTTTTGCACTTGTATTAGTGTGGAAAAAACACTTTTTGCACTTGTGATAGTGTTGAAAAACCACTTTTCGCACTTGTGTTAGTGTTGAAAAACCACTTTTCGCACTTGTGTTGGTGCAGGAAACCACTTTTGCACTTGTATTAGTGTGGAGAAACCACTTTTCGCACTTGTGTTAGTGTTGAAAAACCACTTTTTGCACTTGTGTTAGTGTTGAAAAACCACTTTTCGCACTTGTGTAAGTGTTGAAAAACCACTTTTCGCACTTGTGTAAGTGTTGAAAAACCACTTTTCACACTTGTGTTGGTGCAGGAAACCACTTTTGCACTTGTATTAGTGTGGAAAAAACACTTTTTGCACTTGTGATAGTATTAAAAAACCACTTTTCGCACTTGTGTTAGTGTTGAAAAACCTCTTTTCGCACTTGTGTTGGTGCAGGAAACCACTTTTGCACTTGTATTAGTGTGGAAAAAACACTTTTTGCACTTGTGATAGTGTTGAAAAACCACTTTTCACACTTGTGTTGGTGCAGGAAACCACTTTTGCACTTGTATTAGTGTGGAAAAAACACTTTTTGCACTTGTGATAGTATTGAAAAACCACTTTTCGCACTTGTGTTAGTGTTGAAAAACCACTTTTCGCACTTGTGTTGGTGCAGGAAACCACTTTTGCACTTGTATTAGTGTGGAAAAAACACTTTTTGCACTTGTGATAGTGTTGAAAAACCACTTTTCGCACTTGTGTTAGTGTTGAAAAACCACTTTTCGCACTTGTGTTGGTGCAGGAAACCACTTTTGCACTTGTATTAGTGTGGAGAAACCACTTTTCGCACTTGTGTTAGTGTTGAAAAACCACTTTTCGCACTTGTGTTAGTGTTGAAAAACCACTATTCGCACTTGTGTTGGTGCAGGAAACCACTTTTGCACTTGTATTAGTGTGGAAAACCACTTTTCGCACTTGTGTTAGTGTTGAAAAACCACTTTTCGCACTTGTGTTAGTGTTGAAAAACCACTTTTCGCACTTGTGTTAGTGTTGAAAAACCACTTTTCACACTTGTGTTGGTGCAGGAAACCACTTTTGCACTTGTATTAGTGTGGAAAAAACACTTTTTGCACTTGTGATAGTGTTGAAAAACCACTTTTCGCACTTGTGTTAGTGTTGAAAAACCACTTTTCGCACTTGTGTTGGTGCAGGAAACCACTTTTGCACTTGTATTAGTGTGGAAAAACCACTTATCGCACTTGTGTTAGTGTTGAAAAAACACTTTTTGCACTTGTGATAGTGTTGAAAAACCACTTTTCGCACCTGCGTTGGTGCAGGAAACCACTTTTGCACTTGTATTTGTGTGGAAAAAACACTTTTTGCACTTGTGATAGTGTTGAAAAACCACTTTTCGCACTTGTGTTAGTGTTGAAAAACCACTTTTCGCACTTGTGTTGGTGCAGGAAACCACTTTTGCACTTGTATTAGTGTGGAAAAACCACTTATCGCACTTGTGTTAGTGTTGAAAAAACACTTTTTGCACTTGTGATAGTGTTGAAAAACCACTTTTCGCACCTGCGTTGGTGCAGGAAACCACTTTTGCACTTGTATTTGTGTGGAAAAAACACTTTTTGCACTTGTGATAGTGTTGAAAAACCACTTTTCGCACTTGTGATAGTGTTGAAAAACCACTTTTCGCACTTGTGTTAGTGCAGGAAACCACTTTTGCACTTGTATTAGTGTGGAAAAACCACTTTTCGCACTTGTGTTAGTGTTGAAAAACCACTTTTCGCACTTGTGTAAGTGTTGAAAAACCACTTTTCGCACTTGTGTAAGTGTTGAAAAACCACTTTTCACACTTGTGTTGGTGCAGGAAACCACTTTTGCACTTGTATTAGTGTGGAAAAAACACTTTTTGCACTTGTGATAGTGTTGAAAAACCACTTTTCGCACTTGTGTTAGTGTTGAAAAACCACTTTTCGCACTTGTGTTGGTGCAGGAAACCACTTTTGCACTTGTATTAGTGTGGAGAAACCACTTTTCGCACTTGTGTTAGTGTTGAAAAACCACTTTTCGCACTTGTGTTGGTGCAGGAAACCACTTTTGCACTTGTATTAGTGTGGAAAAACCACTTTTCGCACTTGTGTTAGTGTTGAAAAACCACTTTTCGCACTTGTGTTAGTGTTGAAAAACCACTTTTCGCACTTGTGTTAGTGTTGAAAAACCACTTTTCACACTTGTGTTGGTGCAGGAAACCACTTTTGCACTTGTATTAGTGTGGAAAAAACACTTTTTGCACTTGTGATAGTGTTGAAAAACGACTTTTTGCACTTGTGTTAGTGTTGAAAAACCACTTTTCGCACTTGTGTTGGTGCAGGAAACCACTTTTGCACTTGTATTAGTGTGGAAAAACCACTTTTCGCACTTGTGTTAGTGTTGAAAAACCACTTTTCGCACTTGTGTTAGTGTTGAAAAACCACTTTTCACACTTGTGTTGGTGCAGGAAACCACTTTTGCACTTGTATTAGTGTGGAAAAAACACTTTTTGCACTTGTGATAGTGTTGAAAAACCACTTTTTGCACTTGTGTTAGTGTTGAAAACCCACTTTTTGCACTTGTGTTGGTGTAGGAAACCACTTTTGCACTTGTATTACTGTGGAAAAACCACTTTTCGCACTTGTGTTAGTGTTGAAAAAACACTTTTCGCACTTGTGTTAGTGTTGAAAAACCACTTTTCGCACTTGTGTTAGTGTTGAAAAACCACTTTTCACACTTGTGTTGGTGCAGGAAACCACTTTTGCACTTGTATTAGTGTGGAAAAAACACTTTTTGCACTTGTGATAGTGTTGAAAAACCACTTTTTGCACTTGTGTTAGTGTTGAAAAACCACTTTTCGCACTTGTGATAGTGTTGAAAAACCACTTTTTGCACTTGTGTTGGTGCAGGAAACCACTTTTGCACTTGTATTAGTGTGGAAAAACCACTTTTCGCACTTGTGTTAGTGTTGAAAAACCACTTTTTGCACTTGTGATAGTGTTGAAAAACCACTTTTCGCACTTGTGTTGGTGCAGGAAACCACTTTTGCACTTGTATTAGTGTGGAAAAAACACTTTTTGCATTTGTGATAGTGTTGAAAAACCACTTTTCGCATTTGTGTTAGTGTTGAAAAACCACTTTTCGCACTTGTGTTGGTGCAGGAAACCAGTTTTGCACTTGTATTAGTGTGGAAAAAACACTTTTTGCACTTGTGATAGTATTGAAAAACCACTTTTCGCACTTGTGTTAGTGTTGAAAAACCACTTTTCGCACTTGTGTTGGTGTAGGAAACCACTTTTGCACTTGTATTAGTGTGGAAAAAACACTTTTTGCACTTGTGATAGTGTTGAAAAACCACTTTTCGCACTTGTGTTAGTGTTGAAAAACCACTTTTCGCACTTGTGTTGGTGCAGGAAACCACTTTTGCACTTGTATTAGTGTGGAGAAACCACTTTTCGCACTTGTGTTAGTGTTGAAAAACCACTTTTTGCACTTGTGTTAGTGTTGAAAAACCACTTTTCGCACTTGTGTAAGTGTTGAAAAACCACTTTTCGCACTTGTGTAAGTGTTGAAAAACCACTTTTCACACTTGTGTTGGTGCAGGAAACCACTTTTGCACTTGTATTAGTGTGGAAAAAACACTTTTTGCACTTGTGATAGTGTTAAAAAACCACTTTTCGCACTTGTGTTAGTGTTGAAAACCTCTTTTCGCACTTGTGTTGGTGCAGGAAACCACTTTTGCACTTGTATTAGTGTGGAAAAAACACTTTTTGCACTTGTGATAGTGTTGAAAAACCACTTTTCACACTTGTGTTGGTGCAGGAAACCACTTTTGCACTTGTATTAGTGTGGAAAAAACACTTTTTGCACTTGTGATAGTATTGAAAAACCACTTTTCGCACTTGTGTTAGTGTTGAAAAACCACTTTTCGCACTTGTGTTGGTGCAGGAAACCACTTTTGCACTTGTATTAGTGTGGAAAAAACACTTTTTGCACTTGTGATAGTGTTGAAAAACCACTTTTCGCACTTGTGTTAGTGTTGAAAAACCACTTTTCGCACTTGTGTTGGTGCAGGAAACCACTTTTGCACTTGTATTAGTGTGGAGAAACCACTTTTCGCACTTGTGTTAGTGTTGAAAAACCACTTTTCGCACTTGTGTTAGTGTTGAAAAACCACTATTCGCACTTGTGTTGGTGCAGGAAACCACTTTTGCACTTGTATTAGTGTGGAAAAACCACTTTTCGCACTTGTGTTAGTGTTGAAAAACCACTTTTCGCACTTGTGTTAGTGTTGAAAAACCACTTTTCGCACTTGTGTTAGTGTTGAAAAACCACTTTTCGCACTTGTGTTAGTGTTGAAAAACCACTTTTCGCACTTGTGTTGGTGCAGGAAACCACTTTTGCACTTGTATTAGTGTGGAAAAACCACTTTTCGCACTTGTGTTAGTGTTGAAAAACCACTTTTCGCACTTGTGTTGGTGCAGGAAACGAGTTTTGCACTTGTATTAGTGTGGAAAAAACACTTTTTGCACTTGTGATAGTATTAAAAAACCACTTTTCGCACTTGTGTTAGTGTTGAAAAACCTCTTTTCGCACTTGTGTTGGTGCAGGAAACCAGTTTTGCACTTGTATTAGTGTGGAAAAAACACTTTTTGCACTTGTGATAATGTTGAAAAACGACTTTTCGCACTTGTGTAAGTGTTGAAAAACCACTTTTCACACTTGTGTTGGTGCAGGAAACCACTTTTGCACTTGTATTAGTGTGGAAAAAACACTTTTTGCACTTGTGATAGTGTTGAAAAACCACTTTTCGCACTTGTGTTAGTGTTGAAAAACCACTTTTCGCACTTGTGTTGGTGCAGGAAACCAGTTTTGCACTTGTATTAGTGTGGAAAAAACACTTTTTGCACTTGTGATAGTATTAAAAAACCACTTTTCGCACTTGTGTTAGTGTTGAAAAACCACTTTTCGCACTTGTGTTGGTGCAGGAAACCACTTTTGCACTTGTATTAGTGTGGAAAAAACACTTTTTGCACTTGTGATAGTGTTGAAAAACCACTTTTCGCACTTGTGTTAGTGTTGAAAAACCACTTTTCGCACTTGTGTTGGTGCAGGAAACCACTTTTGCACTTGTATTAGTGTGGAGAAACCACTTTTCGCACTTGTGTTAGTGTTGAAAAACCACTTTTCGCACTTGTGTTAGTGTTGAAAAACCACTATTCGCACTTGTGTTGGTGCAGGAAACCACTTTTGCACTTGTATTAGTGTGGAAAAACCACTTTTCGCACTTGTGTTAGTGTTGAAAAACCACTTTTCGCACTTGTGTTAGTGTTGAAAAACCACTTTTCGCACTTGTGTTAGTGTTGAAAAACCACTTTTCACACTTGTGTTGGTGCAGGAAACCACTTTTGCACTTGTATTAGTGTGGAAAAAACACTTTTTGCACTTGTGATAGTGTTGAAAAACCACATTTCGCGCTTGTGTTAGTGTTGAAAACCACTTTTCGCACTTGTGTTGGTGCAGGAAACCACTTTTGCACTTGTATTAGTGTGGAAAAAACACTTTTTGCACTTGTGATAGTGTTGAAAAACCACTTTTTGCACTTGTGTTAGTGTTGAAAAACCACTTTTCGCACTTGTGTTGGTGCAGGAAACCACTTTTGCACTTGTATTAGTGTGGAAAAACAACTTTTCGCACTTGTGTTAGTGTTGAAAAACCACTTTTCGCACTTGTGTTAGTGTTGAAAAACCACTTTTCACACTTGTGTTGGTGCAGGAAACCACTTTTGCACTTGTATTAGTGTGGAAAAAACACTTTTTGCACTTGTGATAGTGTTGAAAAACCACTTTTTGCACTTGTGTTAGTGTTGAAAACCCACTTTTCGCACTTGTGTTGGTGTAGGAAACCACTTTTGCACTTGTATTACTGTGGAAAAACCACTTTTCGCACTTGTGTTAGTGTTGAAAAAACACTTTTCGCACTTGTGTTAGTGTTGAAAAACCACTTTTCGCACTTGTGTTAGTGTTGAAAAACCACTTTTCACACTTGTGTTGGTGCAGGAAACCACTTTTGCACTTGTATTAGTGTGGAAAAAACACTTTTTGCACTTGTGATAGTGTTGAAAAACCACTTTTTGCACTTGTGTTAGTGTTGAAAAACCACTTTTCGCACTTGTGATAGTGTTGAAAAACCACTTTTTGCACTTGTGTTGGTGCAGGAAACCACTTTTGCACTTGTATTAGTGTGGAAAAACCACTTTTCGCACTTGTGTTAGTGTTGAAAAACCACTTTTTGCACTTGTGATAGTGTTGAAAAACCACTTTTCGCACTTGTGTTGGTGCAGGAAACCACTTTTGCACTTGTATTAGTGTGGAAAAAACACTTTTTGCATTTGTGATAGTGTTGAAAAACCACTTTTCGCATTTGTGTTAGTGTTGAAAAACCACTTTTCGCACTTGTGTTGGTGCAGGAAACCAGTTTTGCACTTGTATTAGTGTGGAAAAAACACTTTTTGCACTTGTGATAGTATTGAAAAACCACTTTTCGCACTTGTGTTAGTGTTTAAAAACCACTTTTCGCACTTGTGTTGGTGTAGGAAACCACTTTTGCATTTGTATTAGTGTGGAAAAAACACTTTTTGCACTTGTGATAGTGTTGAAAAACAACTTTTCGCACTTGTGTTAGTGTTGAAAAACCACTTTTCGCACTTGTGTTGGTGCAGGAAACCACTTTTGCACTTGTATTAGTGTGGAGAAACCACTTTTCGCACTTGTGTTAGTGTTGAAAAACCACTTTTTGCACTTGTGTTAGTGTTGAAAAACCACTTTTCGCACTTGTGTAAGTGTTGAAAAACCACTTTTCGCACTTGTGTAAGTGTTGAAAAACCACTTTTCACACTTGTGTTGGTGCAGGAAACCACTTTTGCACTTGTATTAGTGTGGAAAAAACACTTTTTGCACTTGTGATAGTGTTAAAAAACCACTTTTCGCACTTGTGTTAGTGTTGAAAAACCTCTTTTCGCACTTGTGTTGGTGCAGGAAACCACTTTTGCACTTGTATTAGTGTGGAAAAAACACTTTTTGCACTTGTGATAGTGTTGAAAAACCACTTTTCACACTTGTGTTGGTGCAGGAAACCACTTTTGCACTTGTATTAGTGTGGAAAAAACACTTTTTACACTTGTGATAGTATTGAAAAACCACTTTCCGCACTTGTGTTAGTGTTGAAAAACCACTTTTCGCACTTGTGTTGGTGCAGGAAACCACTTTTGCACTTGTATTAGTGTGGAAAAAACACTTTTTGCACTTGTGATAGTGTTGAAAAACCACTTTTCGCACTTGTGTTAGTGTTGAAAAACCACTTTTCGCACTTGTGTTGGTGCAGGAAACCACTTTTGCACTTGTATTAGTGTGGAGAAACCACTTTTCGCACTTGTGTTAGTGTTGAAAAACCACTTTTCGCACTTGTGTTAGTGTTGAAAAACCACTATTCGCACTTGTGTTGGTGCAGGAAACCACTTTTGCACTTGTATTAGTGTGGAAAAACCACTTTTCGCACTTGTGTTAGTGTTGAAAAACCACTTTTCGCACTTGTGTTAGTGTTGAAAAACCACTTTTCGCACTTGTGTTAGTGTTGAAAAACCACTTTTCGCACTTGTGTTAGTGTTGAAAAACCACTTTTCGCACTTGTGTTGGTGCAGGAAACCACTTTTGCACTTGTATTAGTGTGGAAAAACCACTTTTCGCACTTGTGTTAGTGTTGAAAAACCACTTTTCGCACTTGTGTTGGTGCAGGAAACGAGTTTTGCACTTGTATTAGTGTGGAAAAAACACTTTTTGCACTTGTGATAGTATTAAAAAACCACTTTTCGCACTTGTGTTAGTGTTGAAAAACCTCTTTTCGCACTTGTGTTGGTGCAGGAAACCAGTTTTGCACTTGTATTAGTGTGGAAAAAACACTTTTTGCACTTGTGATAATGTTGAAAAACGACTTTTCGCACTTGTGTAAGTGTTGAAAAACCACTTTTCACACTTGTGTTGGTGCAGGAAACCACTTTTGCACTTGTATTAGTGTGGAAAAAACACTTTTTGCACTTGTGATAGTGTTGAAAAACCACTTTTCGCACTTGTGTTAGTGTTGAAAAACCACTTTTCGCACTTGTGTTGGTGCAGGAAACCAGTTTTGCACTTGTATTAGTGTGGAAAAAACACTTTTTGCACTTGTGATAGTATTAAAAAACCACTTTTCGCACTTGTGTTAGTGTTGAAAAACCACTTTTCGCACTTGTGTTGGTGCAGGAAACCACTTTTGCACTTGTATTAGTGTGGAAAAAACACTTTTTGCACTTGTGATAGTGTTGAAAAACCACTTTTCGCACTTGTGTTAGTGTTGAAAAACCACTTTTCGCACTTGTGTTGGTGCAGGAAACCACTTTTGCACTTGTATTAGTGTGGAGAAACCACTTTTCGCACTTGTGTTAGTGTTGAAAAACCACTTTTCGCACTTGTGTTAGTGTTGAAAAACCACTATTCGCACTTGTGTTGGTGCAGGAAACCACTTTTGCACTTGTATTAGTGTGGAAAAACCACTTTTCGCACTTGTGTTAGTGTTGAAAAACCACTTTTCGCACTTGTGTTAGTGTTGAAAAACCACTTTTCGCACTTGTGTTAGTGTTGAAAAACCACTTTTCACACTTGTGTTGGTGCAGGAAACCACTTTTGCACTTGTATTAGTGTGGAAAAAACACTTTTTGCACTTGTGATAGTGTTGAAAAACCACATTTCGCGCTTGTGTTAGTGTTGAAAACCACTTTTCGCACTTGTGTTGGTGCAGGAAATCACTTTTGCACTTGTATTAGTGTGGAAAAAAACACTTTTTGCACTTGTGATAGTGTTGAAAAACCACTTTTCGCACTTGTGTTGGTGCAGGAAACCACTTTTGCACTTGTATTAGTGTGGAAAACCACTTTTCGCACTTGTGTTAGTGTTGAAAAACCACTTTTCGCACTTGTGTTAGTGTTGAAAAACCACTATTCGCACTTGTGTTGGTGCGGGAAACCACTTTTGCACTTGTATTAGTGTGGAAAAACCACTTTTCGCACTTGTGTTATTGTTGAAAAACCACTTTTTGCACTTGTGTTAGTGTTGAAAAACCACTTTTCGCACTTGTGTTAGTATTGAAAAACCACTATTCGCACTTGTGTTGGTGCAGGAAACCACTTTTGCACTTGTATTAGTGTGGAAAAAACACTTTTTGCATTTGTGATGGTGTTGAAAAACCACATTTCGCGCTTGTGTTAGTGTTGAAAACCACTTTTCGCACTTGTGTTGGTGCAGGAAATCACTTTTGCACTTGTATTAGTGTGGAAAAAAACACTTTTTGCACTTGTGATAGTGTTGAAAAACCACTTTTCGCACTTGTGTTAGTGCAGGAAACCACTTTTGCACTTGTATTAGTGTGGAAAAACCACTTTTCGCACTTGTGTTAGTGTTGAAAAACCACTTTTTGCACTTGTGATAGTGTTGAAAAACCACTTTTCACACTTGTGTTGGTGCAGGAAACCACTTTTGCACTTGTATTAGTGTGGAAAAAACACTTTTTGCACTTGTGATAGTATTGAAAAACCACTTTTCGCACTTGTGTTAGTGTTGAAAAACCACTTTTCGCACTTGTGTTGGTGCAGGAAACCACTTTTTGCACTTGTATTAGTGTGGAAAAACACTTTTTGCCCTTGTGATAGTGTTAAAAACCACTTTTCGCACTTGTGTTAGTGTTGAAAAACCACTTTTCGCACTTGTGTTGGTGCAGGAAACCACTTTTGCACTTGTATTAGTGTGGAGAAACCACTTTTCGCACTTGTGTTAGTGTTGAAAAACCACTTTTCGCACTTGTGTTAGTGTTGAAAAACCACTATTCGCACTTGTGTTGGTGCAGGAAACCACTTTTGCACTTGTATTAGTGTGGAAAAACCACTTTTCGCACTTGTGTTAGTGTTGAAAAACCACTTTTCGCACTTGTGTTAGTGTTGAAAAACCACTTTTCGCACTTGTGTTAGTGTTGAAAAACCACTTTTCACACTTGTGTTGGTGCAGGAAACCACTTTTGCACTTGTATTAGTGTGGAAAAAACACTTTTTGCACTTGTGATAGTGTTGAAAAACCACTTTTTGCACTTGTGTTAGTGTTGAAAAACCACTTTTCGCACTTGTGTTGGTGCAGGAAACCACTTTTGCACTTGTATTAGTGTGGAAAAACCACTTTTCGCACTTGTGTTAGTGTTGAAAAACCACTTTTCGCACTTGTGTTAGTGTTGAAAAACCACTTTTCACACTTGTGTTGGTGCAGGAAACCACTTTTGCACTTGTATTAGTGTGGAAAAAACACTTTTTGCACTTGTGATAGTGTTGAAAAACCACTTTTTGCACTTGTGTTAGTGTTGAAAACCCACTTTTCGCACTTGTGTTGGTGTAGGAAACCACTTTTGCACTTGTATTACTGTGGAAAAACCACTTTTCGCACTTGTGTTAGTGTTGAAAAAACACTTTTCGCACTTGTGTTAGTGTTGAAAAACCACTTTTCGCACTTGTGTTAGTGTTGAAAAACCACTTTTCACACTTGTGTTGGTGCAGGAAACCACTTTTGCACTTGTATTAGTGTGGAAAAAACACTTTTTGCACTTGTGATAGTGTTGAAAAACCACTTTTTGCGCTTGTGTTAGTGTTGAAAAACCACTTTTCGCACTTGTGATAGTGTTGAAAAACCACTTTTTGCACTTGTGTTGGTGCAGGAAACCACTTTTGCACTTGTATTAGTGTGGAAAAACCACTTTTCGCACTTGTGTTAGTGTTGAAAAACCACTTTTCGCACTTGTGATAGTGTTGAAAAACCACTTTTCGCACTTGTGTTGGTGCAGGAAACCACTTTTGCACTTGTATTAGTGTGGAAAAAACACTTTTTGCATTTGTGATAGTGTTGAAAAACCACTTTTCGCATTTGTGTTAGTGTTGAAAAACCACTTTTCGCACTTGTGTTGGTGCAGGAAACCAGTTTTGCACTTGTATTAGTGTGGAAAAAAACACTTTTTGCACTTGTGATAGTATTGAGAAACCACTTTTCGCACTTGTGTTAGTGTTGAAAAACCACTTTTCGCACTTGTGTTGGTGTAGGAAACCACTTTTGCACTTGTATTAGTGTGGAAAAAACACTTTTTGCACTTGTGATAGTGTTGAAAAACCACTTTTCGCACTTGTGTTAGTGTTGAAAAACCACTTTTCGCACTTGTGTTGGTGCAGGAAACCACTTTTGCACTTGTATTAGTGTGGAGAAACCACTTTTCGCACTTGTGTTAGTGTTGAAAAACCACTTTTTGCACTTGTGTTAGTGTTGAAAAACCACTTTTCGCACTTGTGTTGGTGCAGGAAACCACTTTTGCACTTGTATTAGTGTGGAAAAACCACTTTTCGCACTTGTGTTAGTGTTGAAAAACCACTTTTCGCACTTGTGTAAGTGTTGAAAAACCACTTTTCACACTTGTGTTGGTGCAGGAAACCACTTTTGCACTTGTATTAGTGTGGAAAAAACACTTTTTGCACTTGTGATAGTGTTGAAAAACCACTTTTCACACTTGTGTTAGTGTTGAAAAACCACTTTTCGCACTTGTGTTGGTGCAGGAAACCAGTTTTGCACTTGTATTAGTGTGGAAAAAACCCTTTTTTGCACTTGTGATAGTATTAAAAAACCACTTTTCGCACTTGTGTTAGTGTTGAAAAACCACTTTTCGCACTTGTGTTGGTGCAGGAAACCACTTTTGCACTTGTATTAGTGTGGAAAAAACACTTTTTGCACTTGTGATAGTGTTGAAAAACCACTTTTCGCACTTGTGTTAGTGTTGAAAAACCACTTTTCGCACTTATGTTGGTGCAGGAAACCACTTTTGCACTTGTATTAGTGTGGAGAAACCACTTTTCGCACTTGTGTTAGTGTTGAAAAACCACTTTTCGCACTTGTGTTAGTGTTGAAAAACCACTATTCGCACTTGTGTTGGTGCAGGAAACCACTTTTGCACTTGTATTAGTGTGGAAAAACCACTTTTCGCACTTGTGTTAGTGTTGAAAAACCACTTTTCGCACTTGTGTTAGTGTTGAAAAACCACTTTTCACACTTGTGTTGGTGCAGGAAACCACTTTTGCACTTGTATTAGTGTGAAAAAAACACTTTTTGCACTTGTGATAGTGTTGAAAAACCACTTTTTGCACTTGTGTTAGTGTTGAAAAACCACTTTTCGCACTTGTGTTGGTGCAGGATACCACTTTTGCACTTGTATTAGTGTGGAAAAAACACTTTTTGCACTTGTGATAGTATTGAAAAACCACTTTTCGCACTACTTGTGTTGGTGCAGGAAACCACTTTTGCACTTGTATTAGTGTGGAAAAACCACTTTTCGCACTTGTGTTAGTGTTGAAAAACCACTTTTCGCACTTGTGTTAGTGTTGAAAAACCACTATTCGCACTTGTGTTGGTGCAGGAAACCACTTTTGCACTTGTATTAGTGTGGAAAAACCACTTTTCGCACTTGTGTTAGTGTTGAAAAACCACTTTTCGCACTTGTGGTAGTTTTGAAAAACCACTTTTCGCACTTGTGTTGGTGCAGGAAACCACTTTTGCACTTGTATTAGTGTGGAAAAACCACTTTTCGCACTTGTGTTAGTGTTGAAAAACCACTTTTCGCACTTGTGTTTGTGTTGAAAAACCACTTTTTGCACTTGTGTTAGTGTTGAAAAACCACTTTTCACACTTGTGTTGGTGCAGGAAACCACTTTTGCACTTGTATTAGTGTGGAAAAAACACTTTTTGCACTTGTGATAGTGTTGAAAAACCACTTTTCGCACTTGTGTTAGTGTTGAAAAACCACTTTTCGCACTTGTGTTGGTGCAGGAAACCACTTTTGCACTTGTATTAGTGTGTAAAAACCACTTATCGCACTTGTGTTAGTGTTGAAAAAACACTTTTTGCACTTGTGATAGTGTTGAAAAACCACTTTTCGCACCTGCGTTGGTGCAGGAAACCACTTTTGCACTTGTATTTGTGTGGAAAAAACACTTTTTGCACTTGTGATAGTGTTGAAAAACCACTTTTCGCACTTGTGTTAGTGTTGAAAAACCACTTTTCGCACTTGTGTTGGTCCAGGAAACCACTTTTGCACTTGTATTAGTGTGGAAAAAACACTTTTTGCACTTGTGATAGTGTTGAAAAACCACTTTTCGCACTTGTGTTAGTGTTGAAAAACCACTTTTCGCACTTGTGTTGGTGCAGGAAACCACTTTTGCACTTGTATTAGTGTGGAAAACCACTTTTCGCACTTGTGTTAGTGTTGAAAAACCACTTTTCACACTTGTGTTAGTGTTGAAAAACCACTATTCGCACTTGTGTTGGTGCAGGAAACCACTTTTGCACTTGTATTAGTGTGGAAAAACCACTTTTCGCACTTGTGTTAGTGTTGAAAAACCACTTTTCGCACTTGTGTAAGTGTTGAAAAACCACTTTTCGCACTTGTGTAAGTGTTGAAAAACCACTTTTCACACTTGTGTTGGTGCAGGAAACCACTTTTGCACTTGTATTAGTGTGGAAAAAACACTTTTTGCACTTGTGATAGTGTTGAAAAACCACTTTTCGCACTTGTGTTAGTGTTGAAAAACCACTTTTCGCACTTGTGTTGGTGCAGGAAACCAGTTTTGCACTTGTATTAGTGTGGAAAAAACACTTTTTGCACTTGTGATAGTATTAAAAAACCACTTTTCGCACTTGTGTTAGTGTTGAAAAACCTCTTTTCGCACTTGTGTTGGTGCAGGAAACCAGTTTTGCACTTGTATTAGTGTGGAAAAAACACTTTTTGCACTTGTGATAATGTTGAAAAACGACTTTTCGCACTTGTGTAAGTGTTGAAAAACCACTTTTCACACTTGTGTTGGTGCAGGAAACCACTTTTGCACTTGTATTAGTGTGGAAAAAACACTTTTTGCACTTGTGATAGTGTTGAAAAACCACTTTTCGCACTTGTGTTAGTGTTGTAAAACCACTTTTCGCACTTGTGTTGGTGCAGGAAACCAGTTTTGCACTTGTATTAGTGTGGAAAAAACACTTTTTGCACTTGTGATAGTGTTGAAAAACCACTTTTCGCACTTGTGTTAGTGTTGAAAAACCACTTTTCACACTTGTGTTGGTGCAGGAAACCACTTTTGCACTTGTATTAGTGTGGAGAAACCACTTTTCGCACTTGTGTTAGTGTTGAAAAACCACTTTTCGCACTTGTGTTAGTGTTGAAAAACCACTATTCGCACTTGTGTTGGTGCAGGAAACCACTTTTGCACTTGTATTAGTGTGGAAAAACCACTTTTCGCACTTGTGTTAGTGTTGAAAAACCACTTTTCGCACTTGTGTTAGTGTTGAAAAACCACTTTTCGCACTTGTGTTAGTGTTGAAAAACCACTTTTCACACTTGTGTTGGTGCAGGAAACCACTTTTGCACTTGTATTAGTGTGGAAAAAACACTTTTTGCACTTGTGATAGTGTTGAAAAACCACATTTCGCGCTTGTGTTAGTGTTGAAAACCACTTTTCGCACTTGTGTTGGTGCAGGAAACCACTTTTGCACTTGTATTAGTGTGGAAAAAACACTTTTTGCACTTGTGATAGTGTTGAAAAACCACTTTTTGCACTTGTGTTAGTGTTGAAAAACCACTTTTCGCACTTGTGTTGGTGCAGGAAACCACTTTTGCACTTGTATTAGTGTGGAAAAACCACTTTTCGCACTTGTGTTAGTGTTGAAAAACCACTTTTCGCACTTGTGTTAGTGTTGAAAAACCACTTTTCACACTTGTGTTGGTGCAGGAAACCACTTTTGCACTTGTATTAGTGTGGAAAAAACACTTTTTGCACTTGTGATAGTGTTGAAAAACCACTTCTTGCACTTGTGTTAGTGTTGAAAACCCACTTTTCGCACTTGTGTTGGTGTAGGAAACCACTTTTGCACTTGTATTACTGTGGAAAAACCACTTTTCGCACTTGTGTTAGTGTTGAAAAAACACTTTTCGCACTTGTGTTAGTGTTGAAAAACCACTTTTCGCACTTGTGTTAGTGTTGAAAAACCACTTTTCACACTTGTGTTGGTGCAGGAAACCACTTTTGCACTTGTATTAGTGTGGAAAAAACACTTTTTGCACTTGTGATAGTGTTGAAAAACCACTTTTTGCACTTGTGTTAGTGTTGAAAAACCACTTTTCGCACTTGTGATAGTGTTGAAAAACCACTTTTTGCACTTGTGTTGGTGCAGGAAACCACTTTTCCACTTGTATTAGTGTGGAAAAACCACTTTTCGCACTTGTGTTAGTGTTGAAAAACCACTTTTTGCACTTGTGATAGTGTTGAAAAACCACTTTTCGCACTTGTGTTGGTGCAGGAAACCACTTTTGCACTTGTATTAGTGTGGAAAAAACACTTTTTGCATTTGTGATAGTGTTGAAAAACCACTTTTCGCATTTGTGTTAGTGTTGAAAAACCACTTTTCGCACTTGTGTTGGTGCAGGAAACCAGTTTTGCACTTGTATTAGTGTGGAAAAAACACTTTTTGCACTTGTGATAGTATTGAAAAACCACTTTTCGCACTTGTGTTAGTGTTGAAAAACCACTTTTCGCACTTGTGTTGGTGTAGGAAACCACTTTTGCACTTGTATTAGTGTGGAAAAAACACTTTTTGCACTTGTGATAGTGTTGAAAAACAACTTTTCGCACTTGTGTTAGTGTTGAAAAACCACTTTTCGCACTTGTGTTGGTGCAGGAAACCACTTTTGCACTTGTATTAGTGTGGAGAAACCACTTTTCGCACTTGTGTTAGTGTTGAAAAACCACTTTTTGCACTTGTGTTAGTGTTGAAAAACCACTTTTCGCACTTGTGTAAGTGTTGAAAAACCACTTTTCGCACTTGTGTAAGTGTTGAAAAACCACTTTTCACACTTGTGTTGGTGCAGGAAACCACTTTTGCACTTGTATTAGTGTGGAAAAAACACTTTTTGCACTTGTGATAGTGTTAAAAAACCACTTTTCGCACTTGTGTTAGTGTTGAAAAACCTCTTTTCGCACTTGTGTTGGTGCAGGAAACCACTTTTGCACTTGTATTAGTGTGGAAAAAACACTTTTTGCACTTGTGATAGTGTTGAAAAACCACTTTTCACACTTGTGTTGGTGCAGGAAACCACTTTTGCACTTGTATTAGTGTGGAAAAAACACTTTTTGCACTTGTGATAGTATTGAAAAACCACTTTTCGCACTTGTGTTAGTGTTGAAAAACCACTTTTCGCACTTGTGTTGGTGCAGGAAACCACTTTTGCACTTGTATTAGTGTGGAAAAAACACTTTTTGCACTTGTGATAGTGTTGAAAAACCACTTTTCGCACTTGTGTTAGTGTTGAAAAACCACTTTTCGCACTTGTGTTGGTGCAGGAAACCACTTTTGCACTTGTATTAGTGTGGAGAAACCACTTTTCGCACTTGTGTTAGTGTTGAAAAACCACTTTTCGCACTTGTGTTAGTGTTGAAAAACCACTATTCGCACTTGTGTTGGTGCAGGAAACCACTTTTGCACTTGTATTAGTGTGGAAAAACCACTTTTCGCACTTGTGTTAGTGTTGAAAAACCACTTTTCGCACTTGTGTTAGTGTTGAAAAACCACTTTTCGCACTTGTGTTAGTGTTGAAAAACCACTTTTCGCACTTGTGTTAGTGTTGAAAAACCACTTTTCGCACTTGTGTTGGTGCAGGAAACCACTTTTGCACTTGTATTAGTGTGGAAAAACCACTTTTCGCACTTGTGTTAGTGTTGAAAAACCACTTTTCGCACTTGTGTTGGTGCAGGAAACGAGTTTTGCACTTGTATTAGTGTGGAAAAAACACTTTTTGCACTTGTGATAGTATTAAAAAACCACTTTTCGCACTTGTGTTAGTGTTGAAAAACCTCTTTTCGCACTTGTGTTGGTGCAGGAAACCAGTTTTGCACTTGTATTAGTGTGGAAAAAACACTTTTTGCACTTGTGATAATGTTGAAAAACGACTTTTCGCACTTGTGTAAGTGTTGAAAAACCACTTTTCACACTTGTGTTGGTGCAGGAAACCACTTTTGCACTTGTATTAGTGTGGAAAAAACACTTTTTGCACTTGTGATAGTGTTGAAAAACCACTTTTCGCACTTGTGTTAGTGTTGAAAAACCACTTTTCGCACTTGTGTTGGTGCAGGAAACCAGTTTTGCACTTGTATTAGTGTGGAAAAAACACTTTTTGCACTTGTGATAGTATTAAAAAACCACTTTTCGCACTTGTGTTAGTGTTGAAAAACCACTTTTCGCACTTGTGTTGGTGCAGGAAACCACTTTTGCACTTGTATTAGTGTGGAAAAAACACTTTTTGCACTTGTGATAGTGTTGAAAAACCACTTTTCGCACTTGTGTTAGTGTTGAAAAACCACTTTTCGCACTTGTGTTGGTGCAGGAAACCACTTTTGCACTTGTATTAGTGTGGAGAAACCACTTTTCGCACTTGTGTTAGTGTTGAAAAACCACTTTTCGCACTTGTGTTAGTGTTGAAAAACCACTATTCGCACTTGTGTTGGTGCAGGAAACCACTTTTGCACTTGTATTAGTGTGGAAAAACCACTTTTCGCACTTGTGTTAGTGTTGAAAAACCACTTTTCGCACTTGTGTTAGTGTTGAAAAACCACTTTTCGCACTTGTGTTAGTGTTGAAAAACCACTTTTCACACTTGTGTTGGTGCAGGAAACCACTTTTGCACTTGTATTAGTGTGGAAAAAACACTTTTTGCACTTGTGATAGTGTTGAAAAACCACATTTCGCGCTTGTGTTAGTGTTGAAAACCACTTTTCGCACTTGTGTTGGTGCAGGAAATCACTTTTGCACTTGTATTAGTGTGGAAAAAAACACTTTTTGCACTTGTGATAGTGTTGAAAAACCACTTTTCGCACTTGTGTTGGTGCAGGAAACCACTTTTGCACTTGTATTAGTGTGGAAAACCACTTTTCGCACTTGTGTTAGTGTTGAAAAACCACTTTTCGCACTTGTGTTAGTGTTGAAAAACCACTATTCGCACTTGTGTTGGTGCGGGAAACCACTTTTGCACTTGTATTAGTGTGGAAAAACCACTTTTCGCACTTGTGTTATTGTTGAAAAACCACTTTTTGCACTTGTGTTAGTGTTGAAAAACCACTTTTCGCACTTGTGTTAGTATTGAAAAACCACTATTCGCACTTGTGTTGGTGCAGGAAACCACTTTTGCACTTGTATTAGTGTGGAAAAAACACTTTTTGCATTTGTGATGGTGTTGAAAAACCACATTTCGCGCTTGTGTTAGTGTTGAAAACCACTTTTCGCACTTGTGTTGGTGCAGGAAATCACTTTTGCACTTGTATTAGTGTGGAAAAAAAACACTTTTTGCACTTGTGATAGTGTTGAAAAACCACTTTTCGCACTTGTGTTAGTGCAGGAAACCACTTTTGCACTTGTATTAGTGTGGAAAAACCACTTTTCGCACTTGTGTTAGTGTTGAAAAACCACTTTTTGCACTTGTGATAGTGTTGAAAAACCACTTTTCACACTTGTGTTGGTGCAGGAAACCACTTTTGCACTTGTATTAGTGTGGAAAAAACACTTTTTGCACTTGTGATAGTATTGAAAAACCACTTTTCGCACTTGTGTTAGTGTTGAAAAACCACTTTTCGCACTTGTGTTGGTGCAGGAAACCACTTTTGCACTTGTATTAGTGTGGAAAAACACTTTTTGCACTTGTGATAGTGTTGAAAAACCACTTTTCGCACTTGTGTTAGTGTTGAAAAACCACTTTTCGCACTTGTGTTGGTGCAGGAAACCACTTTTGCACTTGTATTAGTGTGGAGAAACCACTTTTCGCACTTGTGTTAGTGTTGAAAAACCACTTTTCGCACTTGTGTTAGTGTTGAAAAACCACTATTCGCACTTGTGTTGGTGCAGGAAACCACTTTTGCACTTGTATTAGTGTGGAAAAACCACTTTTCGCACTTGTGTTAGTGTTGAAAAACCACTTTTCGCACTTGTGTTAGTGTTGAAAAACCACTTTTCGCACTTGTGTTAGTGTTGAAAAACCACTTTTCACACTTGTGTTGGTGCAGGAAACCACTTTTGCACTTGTATTAGTGTGGAAAAAACACTTTTTGCACTTGTGATAGTGTTGAAAAACCACTTTTTGCACTTGTGTTAGTGTTGAAAAACCACTTTTCGCACTTGTGTTGGTGCAGGAAACCACTTTTGCACTTGTATTAGTGTGGAAAAACCACTTTCGCACTTGTGTTAGTGTTGAAAAACCACTTTTCGCACTTGTGTTAGTGTTGAAAAACCACTTTTCACACTTGTGTTGGTGCAGGAAACCACTTTTGCACTTGTATTAGTTGTGGAAAAAACACTTTTTGCACTTGTGATAGTGTTGAAAAACCACTTTTTGCACTTGTGTTAGTGTTGAAAACCCACTTTTCGCACTTGTGTTGGTGTAGGAAACCACTTTTGCACTTGTATTACTGTGGAAAAACCACTTTTCGCACTTGTGTTAGTGTTGAAAAAACACTTTTCGCACTTGTGTTAGTGTTGAAAAACCACTTTTCGCACTTGTGTTAGTGTTGAAAAACCACTTTTCACACTTGTGTTGGTGCAGGAAACCACTTTTGCACTTGTATTAGTGTGGAAAAAACACTTTTTGCACTTGTGATAGTGTTGAAAAACCACTTTTTGCGCTTGTGTTAGTGTTGAAAAACCACTTTTCGCACTTGTGATAGTGTTGAAAAACCACTTTTTGCACTTGTGTTGGTGCAGGAAACCACTTTTGCACTTGTATTAGTGTGGAAAAACCACTTTTCGCACTTGTGTTAGTGTTGAAAAACCACTTTTCGCACTTGTGATAGTGTTGAAAAACCACTTTTCGCACTTGTGTTGGTGCAGGAAACCACTTTTGCACTTGTATTAGTGTGGAAAAAACACTTTTTGCATTTGTGATAGTGTTGAAAAACCACTTTTCGCATTTGTGTTAGTGTTGAAAAACCACTTTTCGCACTTGTGTTGGTGCAGGAAACCAGTTTTGCACTTGTATTAGTGTGGAAAAAAACACTTTTTGCACTTGTGATAGTATTGAGAAACCACTTTTCGCACTTGTGTTAGTGTTGAAAAACCACTTTTCGCACTTGTGTTGGTGTAGGAAACCACTTTTGCACTTGTATTAGTGTGGAAAAAACACTTTTTGCACTTGTGATAGTGTTGAAAAACCACTTTTCGCACTTGTGTTAGTGTTGAAAAACCACTTTTCGCACTTGTGTTGGTGCAGGAAACCACTTTTGCACTTGTATTAGTGTGGAGAAACCACTTTTCGCACTTGTGTTAGTGTTGAAAAACCACTTTTTGCACTTGTGTTAGTGTTGAAAAACCACTTTTCGCACTTGTGTTGGTGCAGGAAACCACTTTTGCACTTGTATTAGTGTGGAAAAACCACTTTTCGCACTTGTGTTAGTGTTGAAAAACCACTTTTCGCACTTGTGTAAGTGTTGAAAAACCACTTTTCACACTTGTGTTGGTGCAGGAAACCACTTTTGCACTTGTATTAGTGTGGAAAAAACACTTTTTGCACTTGTGATAGTGTTGAAAAACCACTTTTCACACTTGTGTTAGTGTTGAAAAACCACTTTTCGCACTTGTGTTGGTGCAGGAAACCAGTTTTGCACTTGTATTAGTGTGGAAAAAACCCTTTTTTGCACTTGTGATAGTATTAAAAAACCACTTTTCGCACTTGTGTTAGTGTTGAAAAACCACTTTTCGCACTTGTGTTGGTGCAGGAAACCACTTTTGCACTTGTATTAGTGTGGAAAAAACACTTTTTGCACTTGTGATAGTGTTGAAAAACCACTTTTCGCACTTGTGTTAGTGTTGAAAAACCACTTTTCGCACTTGTGTTGGTGCAGGAAACCACTTTTGCACTTGTATTAGTGTGGAAAAAACACTTTTTGCACTTGTGATAGTGTTGAAAAACCACTTTTCGCACTTGTGTTAGTGTTGAAAAACCACTTTTCGCACTTGTGTTGGTGCAGGAAACCACTTTTGCACTTGTATTAGTGTGGAAAAACCACTTATCGCACTTGTGTTAGTGTTGAAAAAACACTTTTTGCACTTGTGATAGTGTTGAAAAACCACTTTTCGCACCTGCGTTGGTGCAGGAAACCACTTTTGCACTTGTATTTGTGTGGAAAAAACACTTTTTGCACTTGTGATAGTGTTGAAAAACCACTTTTCGCACTTGTGTTAGTGTTGAAAAACCACTTTTCGCACTTGTGTTGGTCCAGGAAACCACTTTTGCACTTGTATTAGTGTGGAAAAAACACTTTTTGCACTTGTGATAGTGTTGAAAAACCACTTTTCGCACTTGTGTTAGTGTTGAAAAACCACTTTTCGCACTTGTGTTGGTGCAGGAAACCACTTTTGCACTTGTATTAGTGTGGAAAACCACTTTTCGCACTTGTGTTAGTGTTGAAAAACCACTTTTCACACTTGTGTTAGTGTTGAAAAACCACTATTCGCACTTGTGTTGGTGCAGGAAACCACTTTTGCACTTGTATTAGTGTGGAAAAACCACTTTTCGCACTTGTGTTAGTGTTGAAAAACCACTTTTCGCACTTGTGTAAGTGTTGAAAAACCACTTTTCGCACTTGTGTAAGTGTTGAAAAACCACTTTTCACACTTGTGTTGGTGCAGGAAACCACTTTTGCACTTGTATTAGTGTGGAAAAAACACTTTTTGCACTTGTGATAGTGTTGAAAAACCACTTTTCGCACTTGTGTTAGTGTTGAAAAACCACTTTTCGCACTTGTGTTGGTGCAGGAAACCAGTTTTGCACTTGTATTAGTGTGGAAAAAACACTTTTTGCACTTGTGATAGTATTAAAAAACCACTTTTCGCACTTGTGTTAGTGTTGAAAAACCTCTTTTCGCACTTGTGTTGGTGCAGGAAACCAGTTTTGCACTTGTATTAGTGTGGAAAAAACACTTTTTGCACTTGTGATAATGTTGAAAAACGACTTTTCGCACTTGTGTAAGTGTTGAAAAACCACTTTTCACACTTGTGTTGGTGCAGGAAACCTTTTGCACTTGTATTAGTGTGGAAAAAACACTTTTTGCACTTGTGATAGTGTTGAAAAACCACTTTTCGCACTTGTGTTAGTGTTGTAAAACCACTTTTCGCACTTGTGTTGGTGCAGGAAACCAGTTTTGCACTTGTATTAGTGTGGAAAAAACACTTTTTGCACTTGTGATAGTATTAAAAAACCACTTTTCGCACTTGTGTTAGTGTTGAAAAACCACTTTTCACACTTGTGTTGGTGCAGGAAACCACTTTTGCACTTGTATTAGTGTGGAAAAAACACTTTTTGCACTTGTGATAGTGTTGAAAAACCACTTTTCGCACTTGTGTTAGTGTTGAAAAACCACTTTTCGCACTCGTGTTGGTGCAGGAAACCACTTTTGCACTTGTATTAGTGTGGAGAAACCACTTTTCGCACTTGTGTTAGTGTTGAAAAACCACTTTTCGCACTTGTGTTATTGTTGAAAAACCACTATTCGCACTTGTGTTGGTGCAGGAAACCACTTTTGCACTTGTATTAGTGTGGAAAAACCACTTTTCGCACTTGTGTTAGTGTTGAAAAACCACTTTTCGCACTTGTGTTAGTGTTGAAAAACCACTTTTCGCACTTGTGTTAGTGTTGAAAAACCACTTTTCACACTTGTGTTGGTGCAGGAAACCACTTTTGCACTTGTATTAGTGTGGAAAAAACACTTTTTGCACTTGTGATAGTGTTGAAAAACCACATTTCGCGCTTGTGTTAGTGTTGAAAACCACTTTTCGCACTTGTGTTGGTGCAGGAAATCACTTTTGCACTTGTATTAGTGTGGAAAAAAACACTTTTTGCACTTGTGATAGTGTTGAAAAACCACTTTTCGCACTTGTGTTAGTGCAGGAAACCACTTTTGCACTTGTATTAGTGTGGAAAAACCACTTTTCACACTTGTGTTAGTGTTGAAAAACCACTTTTCGCACTTGTGTAAGTGTTGAAAAACCACTTTTCACACTTGTGTAAGTGTTGAAAAACCACTTTTCACACTTGTGTTGGTGCAGGAAACCACTTTTGCACTTGTATTAGTGTGGAAAAAACACTTTTTGCACTTGTGATAGTGTTGAAAAACCACTTTTCGCACTTGTGTTAGTGTTGAAAACCCACTTTTCGCACTTGTGTTGGTGCAGGAAACCACTTTTGCACTTGTATTACTGTGGAAAAACCACTTTTCGCACTTGTGTTAGTGTTGAAAAAACACTTTTCGCACTTGTGTTAGTGTTGAAAAACCACTTTTCGCACTTGTGTTAGTGTTGAAAAACCACTTTTCACACTTGTGTTGGTGCAGGAAACCACTTTTGCACTTGTATTAGTGTGGAAAAAACACTTTTTGCACTTGTGATAGTGTTGAAAAACCACTTTTTGCACTTGTGTTAGTGTTGAAAAACCACTTTTCGCACTTGTGATAGTGTTGAAAAACCACTTTTCGCACTTGTGTTGGTGCAGGAAACCACTTTTGCACTTGTATTAGTGTGGAAAAACTACTTTTCGCACTTGTGTTAGTGTTGAAAAACCACTTTTCGCACTTGTGATAGTGTTGAAAAACCACTTTTCACACTTGTGTTGGTGCAGGAAACCACTTTTGCACTTGTATTAGTGTGGAAAAAACACTTTTTGCATTTGTGATAGTGTTGAAAAACCACTTTTTGCATTTGTGTTAGTGTTGAAAAACCACTTTTTGCACTTGTGTTGGTGCAGGAAACCAGTTTTGCACTTGTATTAGTGTGGAAAAAACACTTTTTGCACTTGTGATAGTATTGAAAAACCACTTTTCGCACTTGTGTTAGTGTTGAAAAACCACTTTTCGCACTTGTGTTGGTGCAGGAAACCACTTTTGCACTTGTATTAGTGTGGAAAAACCACTTTTTGCACTTGTGTTAGTGTTGAAAAACCACTTTTCGCACTTGTGTAAGTGTTGAAAAACCACTTTTCACACTTGTGTTGGTGCAGGAAACCACTTTTGCACTTGTATTAGTGTGGAAAAAACACTTTTTGCACTTGTGATAGTGTTGAAAAACCACTTTTCGCATTTGTGTTCGTGTTGAAAAACCACTTTTCGCACTTGTGTTGGTGCAGGAAACCAGTTTTGCACTTGTATTAGTGTGGAAAAAACACTTTTTGCACTTGTGATACTATTGAAAAACCACTTTTCGCACTTGTGTCAGTGTTGAAAAACCACTTTTCGCACTTGTGTTGGTGCAGGAAACCACTTTTGCACTTGTATTAGTGTGGAAAAACACTTTTTGCACTTGTGATAGTGTTGAAAAACCACTTTTCGCACTTGTGTTAGTGTTGAAAAACCACTTTTCGCACTTGTGTTGGTGCAGGAAACCACTTTTGCACTTGTATTAGTGTGGAAAAACCACTTTTCGCACTTGTGTTAGTGTTGAAAAACCACTTTTCGCACTTGTGTTAGTGTTGAAAAACCACTTTTCGCACTTGTGTTAGTGTTGAAAAACCACTTTTCACACTTGTGTTGATGCAGGAAACCACTTTTGCACTTGTATTAGTGTGGAAAAAACACTTTTTGCAGTTGTGATAGTGTTGAAAAACCACTTTTTGCACTTGTGTTAGTGTTGAAAAACCACTTTTCGCACTTGTGTTGGTGCAGGAAACCACTTTTGCACTTGTATTAGTGTGGAAAAACCACTTTTCGCACTTGTGTTAGTGTTGAAAAACCACTTTTCGCACTTGTGTTAGTGTTGAAAAACCACTTTTCACACTTGTGTTGGTGCAGGAAACCACTTTTGCACTTGTATTAGTGTGGAAAAAACACTTTTTGCACTTGTGATAGTGTTGAAAAACCACTTTTCGCACTTGTGTTAGTGTTGAAAACCCACTTTTCGCACTTGTGTTGGTGTAGGAAACCACTTTTGCACTTGTATTACTGTGGAAAAACCACTTTTCGCACTTGTGTTAGTGTTGAAAAAACACTTTTCGCACTTGTGTTAGTGTTGAAAAACCACTTTTCGCACTTGTGTTAGTGTTGAAAAACCACTTTTCACACTTGTGTTGGTGCAGGAAACCACTTTTGCACTTGTATTAGTGTGGAAAAAACACTTTTTGCACTTGTGATAGTGTTGAAAAACCACTTTTTGCACTTGTGTTAGTGTGAAAAACCACTTTTCGCACTTGTGATAGTGTTGAAAAACCACTTTTCGCACTTGTGTTGGTGCAGGAAACCACTTTTGCACTTGTATTAGTGTGGAAAAACCACTTTTCGCACTTGTGTTAGTGTTGAAAAACAACTTTTCGCACTTGTGATAGTGTTGAAAAACCACTTTTCGCACTTGTGTTGGTGCAGGAAACCACTTTTGCACTTGTATTAGTGTGGAAAAAACACTTTTTGCATTTGTGATAGTGTTGAAAAACCACTTTTCGCATTTGTGTTAGTGTTGAAAAACCACTTTTCGCACTTGTGTTGGTGCAGGAAACCAGTTTTGCACTTGTATTAGTGTGGAAAAAACACTTTTTGCACTTGTGATAGTATTGAAAAACCACTTTTCGCACTTGTGTTAGTGTTGAAAAACCACTTTTCGCACTTGTGTTGGTGTAGGAAACCACTTTTGCACTTGTATTACTGTGGAAAACACACTTTTTGCACTTGTGATAGTGTTGAAAAACCACTTTTAGCACTTGTGTTAGTGTTGAAAAACCACTTTTCGCACTTGTGTTGGTGCAGGAAACCACTTTTGCACTTGTATTAGTGTGGAGAAACCACTTTTCGCACTTGTGTTAGTGTTGAAAAACCACTTTTCGCACTTGTGTTAGTGTTGAAAAACCACTATTCGCACTTGTGTTGGTGCAGGAAACCATTTTTGCACTTGTATTAGTGTGGAAAAACCACTTTTCGCACTTGTGTTAGTGTTGAAAAACCACTTTTCGCACTTGTGTTGGTGCAGGAAACCACTTTTGCACTTGTATTAGTGTGGAAAAAACACTTTTTGCACTTGTGATAGTGTTGAAAAACCACTTTTTGCACTTGTGTTAGTGTTGAAAAACCACTTTTCGCACTTGTGATAGTGTTGAAAAACCACTTTTCGCACTTGTGTTGGTGCAGGAAACCACTTTTGCACTTGTATTAGTGTGGAAAAACCACTTTTCGCACTTGTGTTAGTGTTGAAAAACCACTTTTCGCACTTGTGTTAGTGTTGAAAAACCACTTTTCACACTTGTGTTGGTGCAGGAAACCACTTTTGCACTTGTATTAGTGTGGAAAAAACACTTTTTGCACTTGTAATAGTGTTGAAAAACCACTTTTCGCACTTGTGTTAGTGTTGAAAAACCACTTTTCGCACTTGTGTTGGTGCAGGAAACCACTTTTGCACTTGTATTAGTGTGGAAAAAACACTTTTTGCACTTGTGATAGTGTTGAAAAACCACTTTTTGCACTTGTGTTAGTGTTGAAAAACCACTTTTCGCACTTGTGATAGTGTTGAAAAACCACTTTTCGCACTTGTGTTGGTGCAGGAAACCACTTTTGCATTTGTATTAGTGTGGAAAAACCACTTTTCGCACTTGTGTTAGTGTTGAAAAACCACTTTTCGCACTTGTGTTAGTGTTGAAAAACCACTTTTCACACTTGTGTTGGTGCAGGAAACCACTTTTGCACTTGTATTAGTGTGGAAAAAACACATTTTGCACTTGTAATAGTGTTGAAAAACCACTTTTCGCACTTGTGTTAGTGTTGAAAACCCACTTTTCGCACTTGTGTTGGTGCAGGAAACCACTTTTGCACTTGTATTACTGTGGAAAAACCACTTTTCGCACTTGTGTTAGTGTTGAAAAACCACTTTTCGCACTTGTGTTAGTGTTGAAAAACCACTTTTCACACTTGTGTTGGTGCAGGAAACCACTTTTGCACTTGTATTAGTGTTGAAAAAACACTTTTTGCACTTGTGATAGCGTTGAAAAACCACTTTTTGCACTTGTGTTAGTGTTGAAAAACCACTTTTCGCACTTGTGATAGTGTTGAAAAACCACTTTTCGCACTTGTGTTGGTGCAGGAAACCACTTTTGCACTTGTATTAGTGTGGAAAAACCACTTTTCGCACTTGTGTTAGTGTTGAAAAACCACTTTTCGCACTTGTGATAGTGTTGAAAAACCACTTTTCGCACTTGTGTTGGTACAGGAAACCACTTTTGCACTTGTATTAGTGTGGAAAAACCACTTTTCGCACTTGTGTTAGTGTTGAAAAACCACTTTTCGCACTTGTGTTAGTGTTGAAAAACCACTTTTCACACTTGTGTTGGTGCAGGAAACCACTTTTGCACTTGTATTAGTGTGGACAAAACACTTTTTGCACTTGTGATAGTGTTGAAAAACCACTTTTCGCACTTGTGTTAGTGTTGAAAACCCACTTTTCGCACTTGTGTTGGTGCAGGAAACCACTTTTGCACTTGTATTACTGTGGAAAAACCACTTTTCGCACTTGTGTTAGTGTTGAAAAAACACTTTTTGCACTTGTGATAGTGTTGAAAAACCACTTTTTGCACTTGTGTTAGTGTTGAAAAACCACTTTTTGCACTTGTGATAGTGTTGAAAAACCACTTTTCGCACTTGTGTTGGTGCAGGAAACCACTTTTGCACTTGTATTAGTGTGGAAAAACCACTTTTCGCACTTGTGTTAGTGTTGAAAAACCACTTTTCGCACTTGTGATAGTGTTGAAAAACCACTTTTCGCACTTGTGTTGGTGCAGGAAACCACTTTTGCACTTGTATTAGTGTGGAAAAACTACTTTTCGCACTTGTGTTAGTGTTGAAAAACCACTTTTCGCACTTGTGTTAGTGTTGAAAAACCACTTTTCACACTTGTGTTGGTGTTGAAAACCACTTTTCGCACTTGTGTTGGTGCAGGAAATCACTTTTGCACTTGTATTAGTGTGGAAAAAAACACTTTTTGCACTTGTGATAGTGTTGAAAAACCACTTTTCGCACTTGTGTTAGTGCAGGAAACCACTTTTGCACTTGTATTACTGTGGAAAAACCACTTTTCGCACTTGTGTAAGTGTTGAAAAACCACTTTTCGCACTTGTGTAAGTGTTGAAAAACCACTTTTCACACTTGTGTTGGTGCAGGAAACCACTTTTGCACTTGTATTAGTGTGGAAAAAACACTTTTTGCACTTGTGATAGTGTTGAAAAACCACTTTTCGCACTTGTGTTAGTGTTGAAAAACCACTTTTCGCACTTGTGTTGGTGCAGGAAACCAGTTTTGCACTTGTATTAGTGTGGAAAAAACACTTTTTGCACTTGTGATAGTATTAAAAAACCACTTTTCGCACTTGTGTTAGTGTTGAAAAACCTCTTTTCGCACTTGTGTTGGTGCAGGAAACCAGTTTTGCACTTGTATTAGTGTGGAAAAAACACTTTTTGCACTTGTGATAATGTTGAAAAATGACTTTTCGCACTTGTGTAAGTGTTGAAAAACCACTTTTCACACTTGTGTTGGTGCAGGAAACCACTTTTGCACTTGTATTAGTGTGGAAAAAACACTTTTTGCACTTGTGATAGTGTTGAAAAACCACTTTTCGCACTTGTGTTAGTGTTGAAAAACCACTTTTCGCACTTGTGTTGGTGCAGGAAACCAGTTTTGCACTTGTATTAGTGTGGAAAAAACACTTTTTGCACTTGTGATAGTATTAAAAAACCACTTTTCGCACTTGTGTTAGTGTTGAAAAACCACTTTCCGCACTTGTGTTGGTGCAGGAAACCACTTTTGCACTTGTATTAGTGTGGAAAAAACACTTTTTGCACTTGTGATAGTGTTGAAAAACCACTTTTCGCACTTGTGTTAGTGTTGAAAAACCACTTTTCGCACTTGTGTTGGTGCAGGAAACCACTTTTGCACTTGTATTAGTGTGGAAAAACCACTTTTCGCACTTGTGTTAGTGTTGAAAAACCACTTTTCGCACTTGTGTTAGTGTTGAAAAACCACTATTCGCACTTGTGTTGGTGCAGGAAACCACTTTTGCACTTGTATTAGTGTGGAAAAACCACTTTTCGCACTTGTGTTAGTGTTGAAAAACCACTTTTCGCACTTGTGTTAGTGTTGAAAAACCACTTTTCGCACTTGTGTTAGTGTTGAAAAACCACTTTTCACACTTGTGTTGGTGCAGGAAACCACTTTTGCACTTGTATTAGTGTGGAAAAAACACTTTTTGCACTTGTGATAGTGTTGAAAAACCACATTTCGCGCTTGTGTTAGTGTTGAAAACCACTTTTCGCACTTGTGTTGGTGCAGGAAATCACTTTTGCACTTGTATTAGTGTGGAAAAAAACACTTTTTGCACTTGTGATAGTGTTGAAAAACCACTTTTCGCACTTGTGTTAGTGCAGGAAACCACTTTTGCACTTGTATTAGTGTGGAAAAACCACTTTTCGCACTTGTGTTAGTGTTGAAAAACCACTTTTCGCACTTGTGTAAGTGTTGAAAAACCACTTTTCACACTTGTGTAAGTGTTGAAAAACCACTTTTCACACTTGTGTTGGTGCAGGAAACCACTTTTGCACTTGTATTAGTGTGGAAAAAACACTTTTTGCACTTGTGATAGTGTTGAAAAACCACTTTTCGCACTTGTGTTAGTGTTGAAAACCCACTTTTCGCACTTGTGTTGGTGCAGGAAACCACTTTTGCACTTGTATTACTGTGGAAAAACCACTTTTCGCACTTGCGTTAGTGTTGAAAAAACACTTTTCGCACTTGTGTTAGTGTTGAAAAACCACTTTTCGCACTTGTGTTAGTGTTGAAAAACCACTTTTCACACTTGTGTTGGTGCAGGAAACCACTTTTGCACTTGTATTAGTGTGGAAAAAACACTTTTTGCACTTGTGATAGTGTTGAAAAACCACTTTTTGCACTTGTGTTAGTGTTGAAAAACCACTTTTTGCACTTGTGATAGTGTTGAAAAACCACTTTTCGCACTTGTGTTGGTGCAGGAAACCACTTTTGCACTTGTATTAGTGTGGAAAAACCACTTTTCGCACTTGTGTTAGTGTTGAAAAACCACTTTTCGCACTTGTGATAGTGTTGAAAAACCACTTTTCGCACTTGTGTTGGTGCAGGAAACCACTTTTGCACTTGTATTAGTGTGGAAAAAACACTTTTTGCATTTGTGATAGTGTTGAAAAACCACTTTTTGCATTTGTGTTAGTGTTGAAAAACCACTTTTTGCACTTGTGTTGGTGCAGGAAACCAGTTTTGCACTTGTATTAGTGTGGAAAAAACACTTTTTGCACTTGTGATAGTATTGAAAAACCACTTTTCGCACTTGTGTTAGTGTTGAAAAACCACTTTTCGCACTTGTGTTGGTGCAGGAAACCACTTTTGCACTTTTATTAGTGTGGAAAAACCACTTTTTGCACTTGTGTTAGTGTTGAAAAACCACTTTTCGCACTTGTGTAAGTGTTGAAAAACCACTTTTCACACTTGTGCTGGTGCAGGAAACCACTTTTGCACTTGTATTAGTGTGGAAAAAACACTTTTTGCACTTGTGATAGTGTTGAAAAACCACTTTTCGCATTTGTGTTCGTGTTGAAAAACCACTTTTCGCACTTGTGTTGGTGCAGGAAACCAGTTTTGCACTTGTATTAGTGTGGAAAAAACACTTTTTGCACTTGTGATAGTATTGAAAAACCACTTTTCGCACTTGTGTCAGTGTTGAAAAACCACTTTTCGCACTTGTGTTGGTGCAGGAAACCACTTTTGCACTTGTATTAGTGTGGAAAAAACACTTTTTGCACTTGTGATAGTGTTGAAAAACCACTTTTCGCACTTGTGTTAGTGTTGAAAAACCACTTTTCGCACTTGTGTTGGTGCAGGAAACCACTTTTGCACTTGTATTAGTGTGGAAAAACCACTTTTCGCACTTGTGTTAGTGTTGAAAAACCACTTTTCGCACTTGTGTTAGTGTTGAAAAACCACTTTTCGCACTTGTGTTAGTGTTGAAAAACCACTTTTCACACTTGTGTTGGTGCAGGAAACCACTTTTGCACTTGTATTAGTGTGGAAAAAACACTTTTTGCAGTTGTGATAGTGTTGAAAAACCACTTTTCGCACTTGTGTTAGTGTTGAAAACCCACTTTTCGCACTTGTGTTGGTGTAGGAAACCACTTTTGCACTTGTATTACTGTGGAAAAACCACTTTTCGCACTTGTGTTAGTGTTGAAAAAACACTTTTCGCACTTGTGTTAGTGTTGAAAAACCACTTTTCGCACTTGTGGTAGTGTTGAAAAACCACTTTTCACACTTGTGTTGGTGCAGGAAACCACTTTTGCACTTGTATTAGTGTGGAAAAAACACTTTTTGCACTTGTGATAGTGTTGAAAAACCACTTTTTGCACTTGTGTTAGTGTTGAAAAACCACTTTTCGCACTTGTATTAGTGTTGAAAAAACACTTTTCGCACTTGTGTTAGTGTTGAAAAACCACTTTTCGCACTTGTGTTAGTGTTGAAAAACCACTTTTCACACTTGTGTTGGTGCAGGAAACCACTTTTGCACTTGTATTAGTGTGGAAAAAACACTTTTTGCACTTGTGATAGTGTTGAAAAACCACTTTTTGCACTTGTGTTAGTGTTGAAAAATCACTTTTCGCACTTGTGATAGTGTTGAAAAACCACTTTTCGCACTTGTGTTGGTGTAGGAAACCACTTTTGCACTTGTATTACTGTGGAAAAACCACTTTTCGCACTTGTGTTAGTGTTGAAAAAACACTTTTCGCACTTGTGTTAGTGTTGAAAAACCACTTTTCGCACTTGTGTTAGTGTTGAAAAACCACTTTTCACACTTGTGTTGGTGCAGGAAACCACTTTTGCACTTGTATTAGTGTGGAAAAAACACTTTTTGCACTTGTGATAGTGTTGAAAAACCACTTTTTGCACTTGTGTTAGTGTTGAAAAACCACTTTTCGCACTTGTGATAGTGTTGAAAAACCACTTTTCGCACTTGTGTTGGTGCAGGAAACCACTTTTTCACTTGTATTAGTGTGGAAAAACCACTTTTCGCACTAGTGTTAGTGTTGAAAAACCACTTTTCGCACTTGTGATAGTGTTGAAAAACCACTTTTCGCACTTGTGTTGGTGCAGGAAACCACTTTTGCACTTGTATTAGTGTGGAAAAAACACTTTTTGCATTTGTGATAGTGTTGAAAAACCACTTTTCGCATTTGTGTTAGTGTTGAAAAACCACTTTTCGCACTTGTGTTGGTGCAGGAAACCAGTTTTGCACTTGTATTAGTGTGGAAAAAACACTTTTTGCACTTGTGATAGTATTGAAAAACCACTTTTCGCACTTGTGTTAGTGTTGAAAAACCACTTTTCGCACTTGTGTTGGTGTAGGAAACCACTTTTGCACTTGTATTAGTGTGGAAAACACACTTTTTGCACTTGTGATAGTGTTGAAAAACCACTTTTCGCACTTGTGTTAGTGTTGAAAAACCACTTTTCGCACTTGTGTTGGTGCAGGAAACCACTTTTGCACTTGTATTAGTGTGGAGAAACCACCTTTCGCACTTGTGTTAGTGTTGAAAAACCACTTTTCGCACTTGTGTTAGTGTTGAAAAACCACTATTCGCACTTGTGTTGGTGCAGGAAACCATTTTTGCACTTGTATTAGTGTGGAAAAACCACTTTTCGCACTTGTGTTAGTGTTGAAAAACCACTTTTCGCACTTGTGTTAGTGTTGAAAAACCACTTTTCGCACTTGTGTTAGTGTTGAAAAACCACTTTTCACACTTGTGTTGGTGCAGGAAACCACTTTTGCACTTGTATTAGTGTGGAAAAAACACTTTTTGCACTTGTGATAGTGTTGAAAAACCACTTTTTGCACTTGTGTTAGTGTTGAAAAACCACTTTTCGCACTTGTGATAGTGTTGAAAAACCACTTTTCGCACTTGTGTTGGTGCAGGAAACCACTTTTGCACTTGTATTAGTGTGGAAAAACCACTTTTCGCACTTGTGTTAGTGTTGAAAAACCACTTTTCGCACTTGTGTTAGTGTTGAAAAACCACTTTTCACACTTGTGTTGGTGCAGGAAACCACTTTTGCACTTGTATTAGTGTGGAAAAAACACATTTTGCACTTGTAATAGTGTTGAAAAACCACTTTTCACACTTGTGTTAGTGTTGAAAATCCACTTTTCGCACTTGTGTTGGTGCAGGAAACCACTTTTGCACTTGTATTACTGTGGAAAAACCACTTTTCGCACTTGTGTTAGTGTTGAAAAAACACTTTTCGCACTTGTGTTAGTGTTGAAAAACCACTTTTCACACTTGTGTTGGTGCAGGAAACCACTTTTGCACTTGTATTAGTGTGGAAAAAACACTTTTTGCACTTGTGATAGTGTTGAAAAACCACTTTTTGCACTTGTGTTAGTGTTGAAAAACCACTTTTCGCACTTGTGATAGTGTTGAAAAACCACTTTTCGCACTTGTGTTGGTGCAGGAAACCACTTTTACACTTGTAATGGTGTGGAAAAACCACTTTTCGCACTTGTGTTAGTGTTGAAAAACCACTTTTCGCACTTGTGATAGTGTTGAAAAACCACTTTTCGCACTTGTGTTGGTACAGGAAACCACTTTTGCACTTGTATTAGTGTGGAAAAACCACTTTTCGCACTTGTGTTAGTGTTGAAAAACCACTTTTCGCACTTGTGTTAGTGTTGAAAAACCACTTTTCACACTTGTGTTGGTGCAGGAAACCACTTTTGCACTTGTATTAGTGTGGACAAAACACTTTTTGCACTTGTGATAGTGTTGAAAAACCACTTTTCGCACTTGTGTTAGTGTTGAAAACCCACTTTTCGCACTTTTGTTGGTGCAGGAAACCACTTTTGCACTTGTATTACTGTGGAAAAACCACTTTTCGCACTTGTGTTAGTGTTGAAAAAACACTTTTTGCACTTGTGATAGTGTTGAAAAACCACTTTTTGCACTTGTGTTAGTGTTGAAAAACCACTTTTTGCACTTGTGATAGTGTTGAAAAACCACTTTTCGCACTTGTGTTGGTGCAGGAAACCACTTTTGCACTTGTATTAGTGTGGAAAAACCACTTTTCGCACTTGTGTTAGTGTTGAAAAACCACTTTTCGCACTTGTGATAGTGTTGAAAAACCACTTTTCGCACTTGTGTTGGTGCAGGAAACCACTTTTGCACTTGTATTAGTGTGGAAAAACTACTTTTCGCACTTGTGTTAGTGTTGAAAACCACTTTTCGCACTTGTGTTAGTGTTGAAAAACCACTTTTCACACTTGTGTTGGTGCAGGAAACCACTTTTGCACTTGTATTAGTGTGGAAAAAACACTTTTTGCACTCTGTGATAGTGTTGAAAAACCACTTTTCGCACTTGTGTTAGTGTTGAAAACCCACTTTTCACACTTGTGTTGGTGCAGAGAAACCACTTTTGCACTTGTATTATGTGGAAAAACCACTTTTCGCACTTGTGTTAGTGTTGAAAAACACTTTTGCACTTGTGTTAGTGTTGAAAAACCACTTTTCGCACTTGTGTTGGTGTGTTGAAAACCACTTTTCGCACTGTGTTGGTGTAGGAAACCACTTTTGCACTTGTATTACTGTGGAAAAACCACTTTTCGCACTTGTGTTAGTGTTGAAAAAACACTTTTCGCACTTGTGTTAGTGTTGAAAAACCACTTTTCGCACTTGTGTTAGTGTTGAAAACCACTTTTCACACTTGTGTTGGTGCAGGAAACCACTTTTGCACTTGTATTAGTGTGGAAAAAACACTTTTTGCACTTGTGATAGTGTTGAAAAACCACTTTTTGCACTTGTGTTAGTGTTGAAAAACCACTTTTCGCACTTGTATTAGTGTTGAAAAACACTTTTCGCACTTGTGTTAGTGTTGAAAAACCACTTTTCGCACTTGTGTTAGTGTTGAAAAACCACTTTCACACTTGTGTTGTGCAGGAAACCACTTTTGCACTTGTATTAGTGTGGAAAAAACACTTTTTGCACTTGTGATAGCGTTGAAAAACACTTTTTGCACTGTGTTAGTGTGAAAAACCACTTTTCGCACTTGTGATAGTGTAGAAAAACCACTTTTCGCACTTGTGTTGGTGTAGGAAACCACTTTTGCACTTGTATTACTGTGGAAAAACCACTTTTCGCACTTGTGTTAGTGTTGAAAAAACACTTTTCGCACTTGTGTTAGTGTTGAAAAACACTTTCGCCTTGTGTTAGTGTTGAAAACCACTTTTCACACTTGTGTTGGTGCAGGAAACCACTTTTGCACTTGTATTAGTGTGGAAAAAACACTTTTTGCACTTGTGATAGTGTTGAAAAACCACTTTTTGCACTTGTGTTAGTGTTGAAAAAACTACTTTTCGCACTTGTGATAGTGTTGAAAAACCACTTTTCGCACTTGTGTTGGTGCAGGAAACCACTTTTGCACTTGTATTAGTGTGGAAAAACCACTTTTCGCACTTGTGTTAGTGTTGAAAAACCACTTTTCGCACTTGTGATAGTGTTGAAAACCACTTTTCGCACTTGTGTTGGTGCAGGAAACCACTTTTGCACTTGTATTAGTGTGGAAAAAACACTTTTTGCATTTGTGATAGTGTTGAAAAACCACTTTTCGCACTTGTGTTAGTGTTGAAAAACCACTTTTCGCACTTGTGTTGGTGCAGGAAACCAGTTTTGCACTTGTATTAGTGTGGAAAAAACACTTTTTTGCACTTGTGATAGTATTGAAAAACCACTTTTCGCACTTGTGTTAGTGTTGAAAAACCACTTTTCGCACTTGTGTTGGTGTAGGAAACCACTTTTGCACTTGTATTAGTGTGGAAAACCACTTTTTGCACTTGTGATAGTGTTGAAAACCACTTTCGCACTTGTGTTAGTGTTGAAAAACCACTTTTCGCACTTGTGTTGGTGCAGGAAACCACTTTTGCACTTGTATTAGTGTGGAGAAACCACTTTTCGCACTTGTGTTAGTGTTGAAAAACCACTTTTCGCACTTGTGTTAGTGTTGAAAAACCACTATTCGCACTTGTGTTGGTGCAGGAAACCATTTTTGCACTGTATTAGTGTGGAAAAACACTTTTCGCACTTGTGTTAGTGTTGAAAACCACTTTTCGCACTTGTGTTAGTGTGAAAAACCACTTTTCGCACTTGTGTTAGTGTTGAAAAACCACTTTCTCACCTTGTGTTGGTGCAGGAAACCACTTTTGCACTTGTATTAGTGTGGAAAAAACACCTTTTTGCACTTGTGATAGTGTGAAAAACCACTTTTTGCACTTGTGTTAGTGTAGAAAACCACTTTTCGCACTTGTGATAGTGTGTAGAAAACCACTTTTCGCACTTGTGTTGGTTGCAGGAAACCACTTTTGCACTTGTATTAGTGTGGAAAAACCACTTTTCGCACTTGTGTTAGTGTTGAAAACCACTTTTCGCACTTGTGTTGGTAGTGTAGAAAACCACTTTTTCACACTGTGTTGGTGCAGGAAACCACTTTTGCACTTGTATTAGTGTGGAAAAACACATTTTGCACTTGTAATAGTGTTGAAAAACCACTTTTCGCACTTGTGTTAGTGTTGAAAATCCACTTTTCGCACTTGTGTTGGTGCAGGAAACCACTTTTGCACTTGTATTACTGTGGAAAAACCACTTTTCGCACTTGTGTTAGTGTTGAAAAAACACTTTTCGCACTTGTGTTAGTGTTGAAAAACCACTTTTCACACTTGTGTTGGTGCAGGAAACCACTTTTGCACTTGTATTAGTGTGGAAAAAACACTTTTTGCACTTGTGATAGTGTTGAAAAACCACTTTTTGCACTTGTGTTAGTGTTGAAAAACCACTTTTCGCACTTGTGATAGTGTTGAAAAACCACTTTTCGCACTTGTGTTGGTGCAGGAAACCACTTTTGCACTTGTATTAGTGTGGAAAAAACCACTTTTCGCACTTGTGTTAGTGTTGAAAAAGCCACTTTTCGCACTTGTGATAGTGTTGAAAACCACTTTTCGCACTTGTGTTGGTACAGGAAACCACTTTTTGCACTTGTATTAGTGTGGAAAAACCACTTTTCGCACTTGTGTTAGTGTTGAAAAACCACTTTTCGCACTTGTGTTAGTGTTGAAAAACCACTTTTCACACTTGTGTTGGTGCAGGAAACCACTTTTGCACTTGTATTAGTGTGGACAAACCACTTTTTGCACTTGTGATAGTGTTGAAAAACCACTTTTCGCACTTGTGTTAGTGTTGAAAACCCACTTTTCGCACTTGTGTTGGTGCAGGAAACCACTTTTGCACTTGTATTACTGTGGAAAAACCACTTTTCGCACTTGTGTTAGTGTTCGAAAACAACCTTTTTGCACTTGTGATAGTGTTGAAAAACCACTTTTTGCACTTGTGTTAGTGTTGAAAAACCATTTTTGCACTTGTGATAGTGTTGAAAACCACTTTTCGCACTTGTGTGGGTGCAGGAAACCACTTTTGCACTTGTATTAGTGTGGAAAAACCACTTTTCGCACTTGTGTTAGTGTTTGAAAAGCCACTTTTCGCACTTGTGATAGTGTTGAAAAACCACTTTTCGCACTTGTGTTGGTACAGGAAACCACTTTTTGCACTTGTATTAGTGTGGAAAAACCACTTTTCGCACTTGTTGTTAGTGTTGAAAAACCACTTTTCGCACTGTGTTAGTGTTGAAAAAACCACTTTTCACACTTGTGTTGGTGCAGGAAACCACTTTTGCACTTGTATTAGTGTGGACAAAACACTTTTTGCACTTGTGATAGTGTTGAAAAACCACTTTTCGCACTTGTGTTAGTGTTGAAAACCCACTTTTCGCACTTGTGTTGGAGCAGGAAACCACTTTTGCACTTGTATTACTGTGGAAAAACCACTTTTCGCACTTGTGTTAGTGTTGAAAAAACCACTTTTCACACTTGTGTTGGTGCAGGAACCACTTTTGCACTTGTATTAGTGTGGAAAAAACACTTTTTGCAGTTGTGATAGTGTTGAAAAACCACTTTTCGCACTTGTGTTAGTGTTGAAAACCCACTTTTCGCACTTGTGTTGGTGAAGGAAACCACTTTTGCACTTGTATTACTGTGGAAAAACCACTTTTCGCACTTGTGTTAGTGTTGAAAAAACACTTTTCGCACTTGTGTTAGTGTTGAAAAACCACTTTTCGCACTTGTGTTAGTGTTGAAAAACCACTTTTCACACTTGTGTTGGTGCAGGAAACCACTTTTGCACTTGTATTAGTGTGGAAAAAAACACTTTTTGCACTTGTGATAGTGTTGAAAAACCACTTTTTGCACTTGTGTTAGTGTTGAAAAACCCACTTTTCGCACTTGTATTAGTGTTGAAAAAACACTTTTCGCACTTGTGTTAGTGTTGAAAAACCACTTTTCGCACTTGTGTTAGTGTTGAAAAACCACTTTTCACACTTGTGTTGGTGCAGGAAACCACTTTTGCACTTGTATTAGTGTGGAAAAAACCACTTTTTGCACTTGTGATAGCGTTGAAAAACCCACTTTTTGCACTTGTGTTAGTGTTGAAAAACCACTTTTCGCACTTGTGATAGTGTTGAAAAACCACTTTTCGCACTTGTGTTGGTGTAGGAAACACTTTTGCACTTGTATTACTGTGGAAAAACCACTTTTCGCACTTGTGTTAGTGTTGAAAAAACACTTTTCGCACTTGTGTTAGTGTTGAAAAACCACTTTTCGCACTTGTGTTAGTGTTTGAAAAACCACTTTTCACACTTGTGTTGGTGCAGGAAACCACTTTTGCACTTGTATTAGTGTGGAAAAAACACTTTTTGCACTTGTGATAGTGTTGAAAAACCACTTTTTGCACTTGTGTTAGTGTAGAAAAACACTTTTCGCACTTGTGATAGTGTTGAAAAACCACTTTTCGCACTTGTGTTGGTGCAGGAAACCACTTTGCACTTGTATTAGTGGAAAAACCACTTTTCGCACTTGTGTTAGTGTTGAAAAACCACTTTTCGCACTTGTGATAGTGTTGAAAAACCACTTTTCGCACTTGTGTTGGTGCAGGAAACCACTTTTTGCACTTGTATTAGTGTGGAAAAAACACTTTTTGCATTTGTGATAGTGTTGAAAAACCACTTTTCGCATTTGTGTTAGTGTTGAAAAACACTTTTCGCACTTGTGTTGGTGCAGGAAACCAGTTTTGCACTTGTATTAGTGTGGAAAACACCACTTTTTGCACTTGTGATAGTGTTGAAAAACCCTTTTCGCACTTGTGTTAGTGTTGAAAAACCACTTTTGCACTTGTGTTGGTGCAGGAAACCACTTTTGCACTTGTATTAGTGTGGAGAAACACTTTTCGCACTTGTGTTAGAGTTGACAAAACCACTTTTCGCACTTGTGTTAGTGTTGAAAAACCACTATTCGCACTTGTGTTGGTGCAGGAAACCATTTTTGCACTTGTATTAGTGTGGAAAAACCACTTTTCGCACTTGTGTTAGTGTTGAAAAACCACTTTTCGCACTTGTGTTAGTGTTGAAAAACCACTTTTCGCACTTGTGTTAGTGTTGAAAAACCACTTTTCACACTTGTGTTGGTGCAGGAAACCACTTTTGCACTTGTATTAGTGTGGAAAAAACACTTTTTGCACTTGTGATAGTGTTGAAAAACCACTTTTTGCACTTGTGTTAGTGTTGAAAAACCACTTTTCGCACTTGTGATAGTGTTGAAAAACCACTTTTCGCACTTGTGTTGGTGCAGGAAACCACTTTTGCACTTGTATTAGTGTGGAAAAACCACTTTTCGCACTTGTGTTAGTGTTGAAAAACCACTTTTCGCACTTGTGTTAGTGTTGAAAAACCACTTTTCACACTTGTGTTGGTGCAGGAAACCACTTTTGCACTTGTATTAGTGTGGAAAAACCACATTTTGCAATGTAATAGTGTTGAAAACCACTTTTCACACTTGTGTTGGTGCAGGAAACCACTTTTGCACTTGTATTAGTGTGGAAAAAACACTTTTTGCACTTGTGTTAGTGTTGAAAATCCACTTTTCGCACTTGTGTTGGTGCAGGAAACCACTTTTGCACTTGTATTACTGTGGAAAAACCACTTTTCGCACTTGTGTTAGTGTTGAAAAAACACTTTTCGCACTTGTGTTAGTGTTGAAAAACCACTTTTCACACTTGTGTTGGTGCAGGAAACCACTTTTGCACTTGTATTAGTGTGGAAAAAACACTTTTGCACTTGTGATAGTGTTGAAAACCACTTTTTGCACTTGTGTTAGTGTTGAAAAACCACTTTTCGCACTTGTGATAGTGTTGAAAAACCACTTTTCGCACTTGTGTTGGTGCAGGAAACCACTTTTGCACTTGTATTAGTGTGGAAAAACCACTTTTCGCACTTAGTGTTAGTGTTGAAAAGCCACTTTTCGCACTTGTGATAGTGTTGAAAAACCACTTTTCGCACTTGTGTTGGTCAGGAAACCACTTTTGCACTTGTATTAGTGTGGAAAAAACCAACTTTTCGCACTTGTGTTAGAGTTGAAAACCACTTTTCGCACTTGTGTTAGTGTTGAAAAACCACTTTTCCACTGTGTTGGTGCAGGAAACCACTTTTGCACTTGTATTAGTGTGGACAAAACCACTTTTTGCACTTGTGATAGTGTTGAAAACCACTTTTCGCACTGTGTTAGTGTTGAAAACCCACTTTTCGCACTTGTGTTGGTGCAGGAAAACCACTTTGCACTTGTATTACTGTGGAAAAACCACTTTTCGCACTTGTGTTAGTGTTGAAAAACCACTTCTTTGCACCTCAGTGATAGTGTTGAAAAACCACTTTTTGCACTTGTGTTAGAGTTGACAAAACCATTTTTGCACCTTGTGATAGTGTTGAAAAACCACTTTTCGCACTTGTGTGGTGCAGGAAACCACTTTTGCACTTGTATTAGTGTGGAAAAACCACTTTTCGCACTTGTGTTAGTGTTGAAAAGCACTTTTCGCACTTGTGATAGTGTGAAAAACCACTTTTCGCATCTGTGTTGGTACAGGAAACCACTTTTTGCACTGTATTAGTGTGGAAAAACCACTTTCGCACTTGTGTTAGTGTTGAAAAACCACTTTTCGCACTTGTGTTAGTGTTGAAAAACCACTTTTCACACTTGTGTTGGTGCAGGAAACCACTTTTGCACTTGTATTAGTGTGGACAAAACACTTTTTGCACTTGTGATAGTGTTGAAAAACCACTTTTCGCACTTGTGTTAGTGTTGAAAACCCACTTTTAAACCCACTTTTCGCACTTGTGTTGGTGCAGGAAACCACTTTTGCACTTGTATTACTGTGGAAAAACCACTTTTCGCACTTGTGTTAGTGTTGAAAAACCACTTTTCACACTTGTGTTGGTGCAGGAAACCACTTTTGCACTTGTATTAGTGTGGAAAAAACACTTTTTGCAGTTGTGATAGTGTTGAAAAACCACTTTTCGCACTTGTGTTAGTGTTGAAAACCCACTTTTCGCACTTGTGTTGGTGTAGGAAACCACTTTTGCACTTGTATTACTGTGGAAAAACCACTTTTCGCACTTGTGTTAGTGTTGAAAAAACACTTTTCGCACTTGTGTTAGTGTTGAAAAACCACTTTTCGCACTTGTGTTAGTGTTGAAAAACCACTTTTCACACTTGTGTTGGTGCAGGAAACCACTTTTGCACTTGTATTAGTGTGGAAAAAACACTTTTTGCACTTGTGATAGTGTTGAAAAACCACTTTTTGCACTTGTGTTAGTGTTGAAAAACCACTTTTCGCACTTGTATTAGTGTTGAAAAAACACTTTTCGCACTTGTGTTAGTGTTGAAAAACCACTTTTCGCACTTGTGTTAGTGTTGAAAAACCACTTTTCACACTTGTGTTGGTGCAGGAAACCACTTTTGCACTTGTATTAGTGTGGAAAAAACACTTTTTGCACTTGTGATAGCGTTGAAAAACCACTTTTTGCACTTGTGTTAGTGTTGAAAAACCACTTTTCGCACTTGTGATAGTGTTGAAAAACCACTTTTCGCACTTGTGTTGGTGTAGGAAACCACTTTTGCACTTGTATTACTGTGGAAAAACCACTTTTCGCACTTGTGTTAGTGTTGAAAAAACACTTTTCGCACTTGTGTTAGTGTTGAAAAACCACTTTTCGCACTTGTGTTAGTGTTGAAAAACCACTTTTCACACTTGTGTTGGTGCAGGAAACCACTTTTGCACTTGTATTAGTGTGGAAAAAACACTTTTTGCACTTGTGATAGTGTTGAAAAACCACTTTTTGCACTTGTGTTAGTGTAGAAAAAACACTTTTCGCACTTGTGATAGTGTTGAAAAACCACTTTTCGCACTTGTGTTGGTGCAGGAAACCACTTTTGCACTTGTATTAGTGTGGAAAAACCACTTTTCGCACTTGTGTTAGTGTTGAAAAACCACTTTTCGCACTTGTGATAGTGTTGAAAAACCACTTTTCGCACTTGTGTTGGTGCAGGAAACCACTTTTGCACTTGTATTAGTGTGGAAAAAACACTTTTTGCATTTGTGATAGTGTTGAAAAACCACTTTTCGCATTTGTGTTAGTGTTGAAAAACCACTTTTCGCACTTGTGTTGGTGCAGGAAACCAGTTTTGCACTTGTATTAGTGTGGAAAAAACACTTTTTGCACTTGTGATAGTATTGAAAAACCACTTTTCGCACTTGTGTTAGTGTTGAAAAACCACTTTTCGCACTTGTGTTGGTGTAGGAAACCACTTTTGCATTTGTATTAGTGTGGAAAACACACTTTTTGCACTTGTGATAGTGTTGAAAAACCACTTTTCGCACTTGTGTTAGTGTTGAAAAACCACTTTTCGCACTTGTGTTGGTGCAGGAAACCACTTTTGCACTTGTATTAGTGTGGAGAAACCACTTTTCGCACTTGTGTTAGTGTTGAAAAACCACTTTTCGCACTTGTGTTAGTGTTGAAAAACCACTATTCGCACTTGTGTTGGTGCAGGAAACCATTTTTGCACTTGTATTAGTGTGGAAAAACCACTTTTCGCACTTGTGTTAGTGTTGAAAAACCACTTTTCGCACTTGTGTTAGTGTTGAAAAACCACTTTTCGCACTTGTGTTAGTGTTGAAAAACCACTTTTCACACTTGTGTTGGTGCAGGAAACCACTTTTGCACTTGTATTAGTGTGGAAAAAACACTTTTTGCACTTGTGATAGTGTTGAAAAACCACTTTTTGCACTTGTGTTAGTGTTGAAAAACCACTTTTCGCACTTGTGATAGTGTTGAAAAACCACTTTTCGCACTTGTGTTGGTGCAGGAAACCACTTTTGCACTTGTATTAGTGTGGAAAAACCACTTTTCGCACTTGTGTTAGTGTTGAAAAACCACTTTTCGCACTTGTGTTAGTGTTGAAAAACCACTTTTCACACTTGTGTTGGTGCAGGAAACCACTTTTGCACTTGTATTAGTGTGGAAAAAACACATTTTGCACTTGTAATAGTGTTGAAAAACCACTTTTCGCACTTGTGTTAGTGTTGAAAATCCACTTTTCGCACTTGTGTTGGTGCAGGAAACCACTTTTGCACTTGTATTACTGTGGAAAAAACCACTTTTCGCACTTGTGTTAGTGTTGAAAAAACACTTTTCGCACTTGTGTTAGTGTTGAAAAACCACTTTTCACACTTGTGTTGGTGCAGGAAACCACTTTTGCACTTGTATTAGTGTGGAAAAAAACACTTTTTGCACTTGTGATAGTGTTGAAAAACCACTTTTTGCACTTGTGTTAGTGTTGAAAAACCACTTTTCGCACTTGTGATAGTGTTGAAAAACCACTTTTCGCACTTGTGTTGGTGCAGGAAACCACTTTTGCACTTGTATTAGTGTGGAAAAACCACTTTTCGCACTTGTGTTAGTGTTGAAAAAGCCACTTTTCGCACTTGTGATAGTGTTGAAAAACCACTTTTCGCACTTGTGTTGGTACAGGAAACCACTTTTTGCACTTGTATTAGTGTGGAAAAACCACTTTTCGCACTTGTGTTAGTGTTGAAAAACCACTTTTCGCACTTGTGTTAGTGTTGAAAAACCACTTTTCACACTTGTGTTGGTGCAGGAAACCACTTTTGCACTTGTATTAGTGTGGACCAAAACACTTTTTGCACTTGTGATAGTGTTGAAAAACCACTTTCGCACTTGTGTTAGTGTTGAAAACCCACTTTTCGCACTTGTGTTGGTGCAGGAAACCACTTTTGCACTTGTATTACTGTGGAAAAACCACTTTTCGCACTTGTGTTAGTGTTGAAAAAACACTTTTTGCACTTGTGATAGTGTTGAAAAACCACTTTTTGCACTTGTGTTAGTGTTGAAAAACCATTTTTGCACTTGTGATAGTGTTGAAAAACCACTTTTCGCACTTGTGTGGGTGCAGGAAACCACTTTTGCACTTGTATTAGTGTGGAAAAAACCACTTTTCGCACTTGTGTTAGTGTTGAAAAACCAATTTTCGCACTTGTGATAGTGTTGAAAAAACCACTTTTCGCACTTGTGTTGGTGCAGGAAACCACTTTTGCACTTGCATTAGTGTGGAAAAACTACTTTTCGCACTTGTGTTAGTGTTGAAAAACCACTTTTCGCACTTGTGTTAGTGTTGAAAAACCACTTTTCACACTTGTGTTGGTGCAGGAAACCACTTTTGCACTTGTATTAGTGTGGAAAAAACACTTTTTGCACTTGTGATAGTGTTGAAAAACCACTTTTCGCACTTGTGTTAGTGTTGAAAACCCACTTTTCACACTTGTGTTGGTGCAGGAAACCACTTTTGCACTTGTATTACTGTGGAAAAACCACTTTTCGCACTTGTGTTAGTGTTGAAAAACCACTTTTTGCACTTGTGTTAGTGTTGAAAAACCACTTTTCGCACTTGTGTTGGTGCAGGACACTTTTGCACTTGTATTAGTGTGGAAAAACCACTTTTCGCACTTGTGTTAGTGTTGAAAAACCACTTTTCGCACTTGTGTAAGTGTTGAAAAAACCACTTTTCACACTTGTGTTGGTGCAGGAAACCACTTTTGCACTTGTATTAGTGTGGAAAAAACACTTTTTGCACTTGTGATAGTGTTGAAAAACCACTTTTCACACTTGTGTTAGTGTTGAAAAACCACTTTTCGCACTTGTGTTGGTGCAGGAAACCAGTTTTGCACTTGTATTAGTGTGGAAAAAACACTTTTTTGCACTTGTGATAGTATTAAAAAACCACTTTTCGCACTTGTGTTAGTGTTGAAAAACCACTTTTCGCACTTGTGTTGGTGCAGGAAACCACTTTTCCACTTGTATTAGTGTGGAAAAAATACTTTTTGCACTTGTGATAGTGTTGAAAAACCACTTTTCGCACTTGTGTTAGTGTTGAAAAACCACTTTTCGCACTTATGTTGGTGCAGGAAACCACTTTTGCACTTGTATTAGTGTGGAGAAACCACTTTTCGCACTTGTGTTAGTGTTGAAAAACCACTTTTCGCACTTGTGTTAGTGTTGAAAAACCACTATTCGCACTTGTGTTGGTGCAGGAAACCACTTTTGCACTTGTATTAGTGTGGAAAAACCACTTTTCACACTTGTGTTAGTGTTGAAAAACCACTTTTCGCATTTGTGTTAGTGTTGAAAAACCACTTTTCGCACTTGTGTTAGTGTTGAAAAACCACTTTTCACACTTGTGTTGGTGCAGGAAACCACTTTTGCACTTGTATTAGTGTGGAAAAAACACTTTTTGCACTTGTGATAGTGTTGAAAAACCACTTTTTGCACTTGTGTTAGTGTTGAAAAACCACTTTTCGCACTTGTGTTGGTGCAGGATACCACTTTTGCACTTGTATTAGTGTGGAAAAAACACTTTTTGCACTTGTGATAGTATTGAAAAACCACTTTCGCACTTGTGTTAGTGTTGAAAAACCACTTTTCACACTTGTGTTAGTGTTGAAAAACCACTATTCGCACTTGTGTTGGTGCAGGAAACCACTTTTGCACTTGTATTAGTGTGGAAAAAACCACTTTTCACACTTGTGTTAGTGTTGAAAAACCACTTTTCGCATTTGTGTTAGTGTTGAAAAACCACTTTTCGCACTTGTTGTTAGTGTTGAAAAACCACTTTTCACACTTGTGTTGGTGCAGGAAACCACTTTTGCACTTGTATTAGTGTGGAAAAAACACTTTTTGCACTTGTGATAGTGTTGAAAAAACCACTTTTTGCACTTGTGTTAGTGTGGAAAAACCACTTTTCGCAATTGTGTTGGTGCAGGATACCACTTTTGCACTTGTATTAGTGTGGAAAAAACACTTTTTGCACTTGTGATAGTATTGAAAAACCACTTTTCGCACTTGTGTTGGTGCAGGGAAACCACTTTTGCACTTGTATTAGTGTGGAAAAACCACTTTTCGCACTTGTGTTAGTGTTGAAAAACTACTTTTCGCACTTGTGTTGGTGCAGGAAACCAGTTTTGCACTTGTATTAGTGTGGAAAAAACACTTTTTGCACTTGTGATAGTATTAAAAAAACCACTTTTCGCACTTGTGTTAGTGTTGAAAAACCACTTTTCGCACTTGTGTTGGTGCAGGAAACCACTTTTCCACTTGTATTAGTGTGGAAAAAACACTTTTTGCACTTGTGATAGTGTTGAAAAACCACTTTTCGCACTTGTGTTAGTGTTGAAAAACCACTTTTCGCACTTATGTTGGTGCAGGAAACCACTTTTGCACTTGTATTAGTGTGGAGAAACCACTTTTCGCACTTGTGTTAGTGTTGAAAAAACCACTTTTCGCACTTGTGTTAGTGTTGAAAAACCACTATTCGCACTTGTGTTGGTGCAGGAAACCACTTTTGCACTTGTATTAGTGTGGAAAAACCACTTTTCGCACTTGTGTTAGTGTTGAAAAACCACTTTTCGCACTTTTGTTAGTGTTGAAAAACCACTTTTCGCACTTGTGTTAGTGTTGAAAAACCACTTTTCACATTTGTGTTGGTGCAGGAAACCACTTTTGCACTTGTATTAGTGTGGAAAAACACTTTTTGCACTTGTGATAGTGTTGAAAAACCACTTTTTGCACTTGTGTTAGTGTTGAAAAACCACTTTTCGCACTTGTGTTGGTGCAGGATACCACTTTTGCACTTGTATTAGTGTGGAAAAAACACTTTTTGCACTTGTGATAGTATTGAAAAACCACTTTTCGCACTTGTGTTGGTGCAGGAAACCACTTTTGCACTTGTATTAGTGTGGAAAAACCACTTTTCGCACTTGTGTTAGTGTTGAAAAACCACTTTTCGCACTTGTGTTAGTGTTGAAAAACCACTATTCGCACTTGTGTTGGTGCAGGAAACCACTTTTGCACTTGTATTAGTGTGGAAAAACCACTTTTCGCACTTGTGTTAGTGTTGAAAAACCACTTTTCGCACTTGTGGTAGTTTTGAAAAACCACTTTTCGCACTTGTGTTGGTGCAGGAAACCACTTTTGCACTTGTATTAGTGTGGAAAAAACCACTTTTCGCACTTGTGTTAGTGTTGAAAAACCACTTTTCGCACTTGTGTTTGTGTTGAAAAACCACTTTTTGCACTTGTGTTAGTGTTGAAAAACCACTTTTCACACTTGTGTTGGTGCAGGAAACCACTTTTTCACTTGTATTAGTGTGGAAAAAACACTTTTTGCACTTGTGATAGTGTTGAAAAACCACTTTTCGCACTTGTGTTAGTGTTGAAAAACCACTTTTCGCACTTGTGTTGGTGCAGGAAACCACTTTTGCACTTGTATTAGTGTGGAAAAACCACTTATCGCACTTGTGTTAGTGTTGAAAAAACACTTTTTGCACTTGTGATAGTGTTGAAAAACCACTTTTCGCACCTGCGTTGGTGCAGGAAACCACTTTTGCACTTGTATTTGTGTGGAAAAAAACACTTTTTGCACTTGTGATAGTGTTGAAAAACCACTTTTCGCACTTGTGTTAGTGTTGAAAAACCACTTTTCGCACTTGTGTTGGTCCAGGAAACCACTTTTGCACTTGTATTAGTGTGGAAAAAACACTTTTTGCACTTGTGATAGTGTTGAAAAACCACTTTTCGCACTTGTGTTAGTGTTGAAAAACCACTTTTCGCACTTGTGTTGGTGCAGGAAACCACTTTTGCACTTGTATTAGTGTGGAAAACCACTTTTCGCACTTGTGTTAGTGTTGAAAAACCACTTTTCGCACTTGTGTTAGTGTTGAAAAACCACTATTCGCACTTGTGTTGGTGCAGGAAACCACTTTTGCACTTGTATTAGTGTGGAAAAACCACTTTTCGCACTTGTGTTAGTGTTGAAAAACCACTTTTTGCACTTGTGTTAGTGTTGAAAAACCACTTTTCGCACTTGTGTTAGTGTTGAAAAACCACTATTCGCACTTGTGTTGGTGCAGGAAACCACTTTTGCACTTGTATTAGTGTGGAAAAAACACTTTTTGCACTTGTGATAGTGTTGAAAAACCACATTTCGCGCTTGTGTTAGTGTTGAAAACCACTTTTCGCACTTGTGTTGGTGCAGGAAATCACTTTTGCACTTGTATTAGTGTGGAAAAAAACACTTTTTGCACTTGTGATAGTGTTGAAAAACCACTTTTCGCACTTGTGTTAGTGCAGGAAACCACTTTTGCACTTGTATTAGTGTGGAAAAACCACTTTTCGCACTTGTGTTAGTGTTGAAAAACCACTTTTCGCACTTGTGTAAGTGTTGAAAAACCACTTTTCGCACTTGTGTAAGTGTTGAAAAACCACTTTTCACACTTGTGTTGGTGCAGGATACCACTTTTGCACTTGTATTAGTGTGGTAAAAAACACTTTTTGCACTTGTGATAGTGTTGAAAAACCACTTTTCGCACTTGTGTTAGTGTTGAAAAACCACTTTTCGCACTTGTGTTGGTGCAGGAAACCAGTTTTGCACTTGTATTAGTGTGGGAAACACACTTTTTGCACTTGTGATAGTGTTGAAAAACCACTTTTCGCACTTGTGTTAGTGTTGAAAAACCACTTTTCGCACTTGTGTTGGTGCAGGAAACCACTTTTGCACTTGTATTAGTGTGGAGAAACCACTTTTCGCACTTGTGTTAGTGTTGAAAAACCACTTTTCGCACTTGTGTTAGTGTTGAAAAACCACTATTCGCACTTGTGTTGGTGCAGGAAACCATTTTTGCACTTGTATTAGTGTGGAAAAACCACTTTTCGCACTTGTGTTAGTGTTGAAAAACCACTTTTCGCACTTGTGTTAGTGTTGAAAAACCACTTTTCGCACTTGTGTTAGTGTTGAAAAACCACTTTTCACACTTGTGTTGGTGCAGGAAACCACTTTTGCACTTGTATTAGTGTGGAAAAAACACTTTTTGCACTTGTGATAGTGTTGAAAAACCACTTTTTGCACTTGTGTTAGTGTTGAAAAACCACTTTTCGCACTTGTGATAGTGTTGAAAAACCACTTTTCGCACTTGTGTTGGTGCAGGAAACCACTTTTGCACTTGTATTAGTGTGGAAAAACCACTTTTCGCACTTGTGTTAGTGTTGAAAAACCACTTTTCGCACTTGTGTTAGTGTTGAAAAACCACTTTTCACACTTGTGTTGGTGCAGGAAACCACTTTTGCACTTGTATTAGTGTGGAAAAAACACATTTTGCACTTGTAATAGTGTTGAAAAACCACTTTTCGCACTTGTGTTAGTGTTGAAAATCCACTTTTCGCACTTGTGTTGGTGCAGGAAACCACTTTTGCACTTGTATTACTGTGGAAAAACCACTTTTCGCACTTGTGTTAGTGTTGAAAAAACACTTTTCGCACTTGTGTTAGTGTTGAAAAACCACTTTTCACACTTGTGTTGGTGCAGGAAACCACTTTTGCACTTGTATTAGTGTGGAAAAAACACTTTTTGCACTTGTGATAGTGTTGAAAAACCACTTTTTGCACTTGTGTTAGTGTTGAAAAACCACTTTTCGCACTTGTGATAGTGTTGAAAAACCACTTTTCGCACTTGTGTTGGTGCAGGAAACCACTTTTGCACTTGTATTAGTGTGGAAAAACCACTTTTCGCACTTGTGTTAGTGTTGAAAAGCCACTTTTCGCACTTGTGATAGTGTTGAAAAACCACTTTTCGCACTTGTGTTGGTACAGGAAACCACTTTTGCACTTGTATTAGTGTGGAAAAACCACTTTTCGCACTTGTGTTAGTGTTGAAAAACCACTTTTCGCACTTGTGTTAGTGTTGAAAAACCACTTTTCACACTTGTGTTGGTGCAGGAAACCACTTTTGCACTTGTATTAGTGTGGACAAAACACTTTTTGCACTTGTGATAGTGTTGAAAAACCACTTTTCGCACTTGTGTTAGTGTTGAAAACCCACTTTTCGCACTTGTGTTGGTGCAGGAAACCACTTTTGCACTTGTATTACTGTGGAAAAACCACTTTTCGCACTTGTGTTAGTGTTGAAAAAACACTTTTTGCACTTGTGATAGTGTTGAAAAACCACTTTTTGCACTTGTGTTAGTGTTGAAAAACCATTTTTGCACTTGTGATAGTGTTGAAAAACCACTTTTCGCACTTGTGTTGGTGCAGGAAACCACTTTTGCACTTGTTTTAGTGTGGAAAAACCACTTTTCGCACTTGTGTTAGTGTTGAAAAACCAATTTTCGCACTTGTGATAGTGTTGAAAAACCACTTTTCGCACTTGTGTTGGTGCAGGAAACCACTTTTGCACTTGTATTAGTGTGGAAAAACTACTTTTCGCACTTGTGTTAGTGTTGAAAAACCACTTTTCGCACTTGTGTTAGTGTTGAAAAACCACTTTTCACACTTGTGTTGGTGCAGGAAACCACTTTTGCACTTGTATTAGTGTGGAAAAAACACTTTTTGCACTTGTGATAGTGTTGAAAAACCACTTTTCGCACTTGTGTTAGTGTTGAAAACCCACTTTTCACACTTGTGTTGGTGCAGGAAACCACTTTTGCACTTGTATTACTGTGGAAAAACCACTTTTCGCACTTGTGTTAGTGTTGAAAAACCACTTTTTGCACTTGTGTTAGTGTTGAAAAACCACTTTTCGCACTTGTGTTGGTGCAGGAAACCACTTTTGCACTTGTATTAGTGTGGAAAAACCACTTTTCGCACTTGTGTTAGTGTTGAAAAACCACTTTTCGCACTTGTGTAAGTGTTGAAAAACCACTTTTCACACTTGTGTTGGTGCAGGAAACCACTTTTGCACTTGTATTAGTGTGGAAAAAACACTTTTTGCACTTGTGATAGTGTTGAAAAACCACTTTTCACACTTGTGTTAGTGTTGAAAAACCACTTTTCGCACTTGTGTTGGTGCAGGAAACCAGTTTTGCACTTGTATTAGTGTGGAAAAAACACTTTTTGCACTTGTGATAGTATTAAAAAACCACTTTTCGCACTTGTGTTAGTGTTGAAAAACCACTTTTCGCACTTGTGTTGGTGCAGGAAACCACTTTTCCACTTGTATTAGTGTGGAAAAAACACTTTTTGCACTTGTGATAGTGTTGAAAAACCACTTTTCGCACTTGTGTTAGTGTTGAAAAACCACTTTTCGCACTTATGTTGGTGCAGGAAACCACTTTTGCACTTGTATTAGTGTGGAGAAACCACTTTTCGCACTTGTGTTAGTGTTGAAAAACCACTTTTCGCACTTGTGTTAGTGTTGAAAAACCACTATTCGCACTTGTGTTGGTGCAGGAAACCACTTTTGCACTTGTATTAGTGTGGAAAAACCACTTTTCACACTTGTGTTAGTGTTGAAAAACCACTTTTCGCATTTGTGTTAGTGTTGAAAAACCACTTTTCGCACTTGTGTTAGTGTTGAAAAACCACTTTTCACACTTGTGTTGGTGCAGGAAACCACTTTTGCACTTGTATTAGTGTGGAAAAAACACTTTTTGCACTTGTGATAGTGTTGAAAAACCACTTTTTGCACTTGTGTTAGTGTTGAAAAACCACTTTTCGCACTTGTGTTGGTGCAGGATACCACTTTTGCACTTGTATTAGTGTGGAAAAAACACTTTTTGCACTTGTGATAGTATTGAAAAACCACTTTTCGCACTTGTGTTGGTGCAGGAAACCACTTTTGCACTTGTATTAGTGTGGAAAAACCACTTTTCGCACTTGTGTTAGTGTTGAAAAACCACTTTTCGCACTTGTGTAAGTGTTGAAAAACCGCTTTTCACACTTGTGTTGGTGCAGGAAACCACTTTTGCATTTGTATTAGTGTGGAAAAAACACTTTTGCACTTGTATTAGTGTGGAGAAACCACTTTTCGCACTTGTGTTAGTGTTGAAAAACCACTTTTCGCACTTGTGTTAGTGTTGAAAAACCACTATTCGCACTTGTGTTGGTGCAGGAAACCACTTTTGCACTTGTATTAGTGTGGAAAAACCACTTTTCACACTTGTGTTAGTGTTGAAAAACCACTTTTCGCATTTGTGTTAGTGTTGAAAAACCACTTTTCGCACTTGTGTTAGTGTTGAAAAACCACTTTTCACACTTGTGTTGGTGCAGGAAACCACTTTTGCACTTGTATTAGTGTGGAAAAAACACTTTTTGCACTTGTGATAGTGTTGAAAAACCACTTTTTGCACTTGTGTTAGTGTTGAAAAACCACTTTTCGCACTTGTGTTGGTGCAGGATACCACTTTTGCACTTGTATTAGTGTGGAAAAAACACTTTTTGCACTTGTGATAGTATTGAAAAACCACTTTTCGCACTTGTGTTGGTGCAGGAAACCACTTTTGCACTTGTATTAGTGTGGAAAAACCACTTTTCGCACTTGTGTTAGTGTTGAAAAACTACTTTTCGCACTTGTGTTGGTGCAGGAAACCAGTTTTGCACTTGTATTAGTGTGGAAAAAACACTTTTTTCACTTGTGATAGTATTAAAAAACCACTTTTCGCACTTGTGTTAGTGTTGAAAAACCACTTTTCGCACTTGTGTTGGTGCAGGAAACCACTTTTCCACTTGTATTAGTGTGGAAAAAACACTTTTTGCACTTGTGATAGTGTTGAAAAACCACTTTTCGCACTTGTGTTAGTGTTGAAAAACCACTTTTCGCACTTATGTTGGTGCAGGAAACCACTTTTGCACTTGTATTAGTGTGGAGAAACCACTTTTCGCACTTGTGTTAGTGTTGAAAAACCACTTTTCGCACTTGTGTTAGTGTTGAAAAACCACTATTCGCACTTGTGTTGGTGCAGGAAACCACTTTTGCACTTGTATTAGTGTGGAAAAACCACTTTTCGCACTTGTGTTAGTGTTGAAAAACCACTTTTCGCACTTTTGTTAGTGTTGAAAAACCACTTTTCGCACTTGTGTTAGTGTTGAAAAACCACTTTTCACATTTGTGTTGGTGCAGGAAACCACTTTTGCACTTGTATTAGTGTGGAAAAACACTTTTTGCACTTGTGATAGTGTTGAAAAACCACTTTTTGCACTTGTGTTAGTGTTGAAAAACCACTTTTCGCACTTGTGTTGGTGCAGGATACCACTTTTGCACTTGTATTAGTGTGGAAAAAACACTTTTTGCACTTGTGATAGTATTGAAAAACCACTTTTCGCACTTGTGTTGGTGCAGGAAACCACTTTTGCACTTGTATTAGTGTGGAAAAACCACTTTTCGCACTTGTGTTAGTGTTGAAAAACCACTTTTCGCACTTGTGTTAGTGTTGAAAAACCACTATTCGCACTTGTGTTGGTGCAGGAAACCACTTTTGCACTTGTATTAGTGTGGAAAAACCACTTTTCGCACTTGTGTTAGTGTTGAAAAACCACTTTTCGCACTTGTGGTAGTTTTGAAAAACCACTTTTCGCACTTGTGTTGGTGCAGGAAACCACTTTTGCACTTGTATTAGTGTGGAAAAACCACTTTTCGCACTTGTGTTTGTGTTGAAAAACCACTTTTTGCACTTGTGATAGTGTTGAAAAACCACTTTTCGCACCTGCATTGGTGCAGGAAACCACTTTTGCACTTGTATTTGTGTGGAAAAAACACTTTTTGCACTTGTGATAGTGTTGAAAAACCACTTTTCGCACTTGTGTTAGTGTTGAAAAACCACTTTTCGCACTTGTGTTGGTCCAGGAAACCACTTTTGCACTTGTATTAGTGTGGAAAAAACACTTTTTGCACTTGTGATAGTGTTGAAAAACCACTTTTCGCACTTGTGTTAGTGTTGAAAAACCACTTTTCGCACTTGTGTTGGTGCAGGAAACCACTTTTGCACTTGTATTAGTGTGGAAAACCACTTTTCGCACTTGTGTTAGTGTTGAAAAACCACTTTTCGCACTTGTGTTAGTGTTGAAAAACCACTATTCGCACTTGTGTTGGTGCAGGAAACCACTTTTGCACTTGTATTAGTGTGGAAAAACCACTTTTCGCACTTGTGTTAGTGTTGAAAAACCACTTTTTGCACTTGTGTTAGTGTTGAAAAACCACTTTTCGCACTTGTGTTAGTGTTGAAAAACCACTATTCGCACTTGTGTTGGTGCAGGAAACCACTTTTGCACTTGTATTAGTGTGGAAAAAACACTTTTTGCACTTGTGATAGTGTTGAAAAACCACATTTCGCGCTTGTGTTAGTGTTGAAAACCACTTTTCGCACTTGTGTTGGTGCAGGAAATCACTTTTGCACTTGTATTAGTGTGGAAAAAAACACTTTTTGCACTTGTGATGGTGTTGAAAAACCACTTTTCGCACTTGTGTTAGTGCAGGAAACCACTTTTGCACTTGTATTAGTGTGGAAAAACCACTTTTCGCACTTGTGTTAGTGTTGAAAAACCACTTTTCGCACTTGTGTAAGTGTTGAAAAACCACTTTTCGCACTTGTGTAAGTGTTGAAAAACCACTTTTCACACTTGTGTTGGTGCAGGATACCACTTTTGCACTTGTATTAGTGTGGTAAAAAACACTTTTTGCACTTGTGATAGTGTTGAAAAACCACTTTTCGCACTTGTGTTAGTGTTGAAAAACCACTTTTCGCACTTGTGTTGGTGCAGGAAACCAGTTTTGCACTTGTATTAGTGTGGAAAAAACACTTTTTGCACTTGTGATAGTATTAAAAAACCACTTTTCGCACTTGTGTTAGTGTTGAAAAACCTCTTTTCGCACTTGTGTTGGTGCAGGAAACCACTTTTGCACTTGTGTTAGTGTGGAAAAAACACTTTTTGCACTTGTGATAGTGTTGAAAAACCACTTTTCACACTTGTGTTGGTGCAGGAAACCACTTTTGCACTTGTATTAGTGTGGAAAAAACACTTTTTGCACTTGTGATAGTGTTGAAAAACCACTTTTCGCATTTGTGTTAGTGTTGAAAAACCACTTTTCGCACTTGTGTTGGTGCAGGAAACCAGTTTTGCACTTGTATTAGTGTTGAAAAACCACTTTTTGCACTTGTGTTAGTGTTGAAAAACCACTTTTCGCACTTGTGTTAGTGTTGAAAAACCACTATTCGCACTTGTGTTGGTGCAGGAAACCACTTTTGCACTTGTATTAGTGTGGAAAAAACACTTTTTGCACTTGTGATAGTGTTGAAAAACCACATTTCGCGCTTGTGTTAGTGTTGAAAACCACTTTTCGCACTTGTGTTGGTGCAGGAAATCACTTTTGCACTTGTATTAGTGTGGAAAAAAACACTTTTTGCACTTGTGATAGTGTTGAAAAACCACTTTTCGCACTTGTGTTAGTGCAGGAAACCACTTTTGGACTTGTATTAGTGTGGAAAAACCACTTTTCGCACTTGTGTTAGTGTTGAAAAACCACTTTTCGCACTTGTGTAAGTGTTGAAAAACCACTTTTCGCACTTGTGTAAGTGTTGAAAAACCACTTTTCACACTTGTGTTGGTGCAGAAAACCACTTTTGCATTTGTATTAGTGTGGAAAAAACAATTTTTGCACTTATGATAGTGTTGAAAAACCACTTTTCGCACTTGTGTTAGTGTTGAAAAACCACTTTTCGCACTTGTGTTGGTGCAGGAAACCAGTTTTGCACTTGTATTAGTGTGGAAAAAACACTTTTTGCACTTGTGATAGTATTAAAAAACCACTTTTCGCACTTGTGTTAGTGTTGAAAAACCTCTTTTCGCACTTGTGTTGGTGCAGGAAACCACTTTTGCACTTGTATTAGTGTGGAAAAAACACTTTTTGCACTTGTGATAGTGTTGAAAAACCACTTTTCACACTTGTGTTGGTGCAGGAAACCACTTTTGCACTTGTATTAGTGTGGAAAAAACACTTTTTGCACTTGTGATAGTATTGAAAAACCACTTTTCGCACTTGTGTTAGTGTTGAAAAACCACTTTTCGCACTTGTGTTGGTGCAGGAAACCACTTTTGCACTTGTATTAGTGTGGAAAAAACACTTTTTGCACTTGTGATAGTGTTGAAAAACCACTTTTCGCACTTGTGTTAGTGTTGAAAAACCACTTTTCGCACTTGTGTTGTTGCAGGAAACCACTTTTGCACTTGTATTAGTGTGGAGAAACCACTTTTCGCACTTGTGTTAGTGTTGAAAAACCACTTTTCGCACTTGTGTTAGTGTTGAAAAACCACTATTCGCACTTGTGTTGGTGCAGGAAACCACTTTTGCACTTGTATTAGTGTGGAAAAACCATTTTTCGCACTTGTGTTAGTGTTGAAAAACCACTTTTCGCACTTGTTTTAGTGTTGAAAAACCACTTTTCGCACTTGTGTTAGTGTTGAAAAACCACTTTTCACACTTGTGTTGGTGCAGGAAACCACTTTTGCACTTGCATTAGTGTGGAAAAAACACTTTTTGCACTTGTGATAGTGTTGAAAAACCACTTTTTGCACTTGTGTTAGTGTTGAAAAACCACTTTTCGCACTTGTGTTGGTGCAGGAAACCACTTTTGCACTTGTATTAGTGTGGAAAAACCACTTTTCGCACTTGTGTTAGTGTTGAAAAACCACTTTTCGCACTTGTGTTAGTGTTGAAAAACCACATTTCACACTTGTGTTGGTGCAGGAAACCACTTTTGCACTTGTATTAGTGTGGAAAAAACACTTTTTGCACTTGTGATAGTGTTGAAAAACCACTTTTTGCACTTGTGTTAGTGTTGAAAACCCACTTTTCGCACTTGTGTTGGTGTAGGAAACCACTTTTGCACTTGTATTACTGTGGAAAAACCACTTTTCGCACTTGTGTTAGTGTTGAAAAACCACTTTTCGCACTTGTGTTAGTGTTGAAAAACCACTTTTCACACTTGTGTTGGTGCAGGAAACCACTTTTGCACTTGTATTAGTGTGGAAAAAACACTTTTCGCACTTGTGTTAGTGTTGAAAAACCACTTTTCGCACTTGTGTTGGTGCAGGAAACCACTTTTGCACTTGTATTAGTGTGGAAAAACCACTTATCGCACTTGTGTTAGTGTTGAAAAAACACTTTTTGCACTTGTGATAGTGTTGAAAAACCACTTTTTGCACCTGCGTTGGTGCAGGAAACCACTTTTGCACTTGTATTTGTGTGGAAAAAACACTTTTTGCACTTGTGATAGTGTTGAAAAACCACTTTTCGCACTTGTGTTAGTGTTGAAAAACCACTTTTCGCACTTGTGTTGGTCCAGGAAACCACTTTTGCACTTGTATTAGTGTGGAAAAAACACTTTTTGCACTTGTGATAGTGTTGAAAAACCACTTTTCGCACTTGTGTTAGTGTTGAAAAACCACTTTTCGCACTTGTGTTGGTGCAGGAAACCACTTTTGCACTTGTATTAGTGTGGAAAACCACTTTTCGCACTTGTGTTAGTGTTGAAAAACCACTTTTCGCACTTGTGTTAGTGTTGAAAAACCACTATTCGCACTTGTGTTGGTGCAGGAAACCACTTTTGCACTTGTATTAGTGTGGAAAAACCACTTTTCGCACTTGTGTTAGTGTTGAAAAACCACTTTTTGCACTTGTGTTAGTGTTGAAAAACCACTTTTCGCACTTGTGTTAGTGTTGAAAAACCACTATTCGCACTTGTGTTGGTGCAGGAAACCACTTTTGCACTTGTATTAGTGTGGAAAAAACACTTTTTGCACTTGTGATAGTGTTGAAAAACCACATTTCGCGCTTGTGTTAGTGTTGAAAACCACTTTTCGCACTTGTGTTGGTGCAGGAAATCACTTTTGCACTTGTATTAGTGTGGAAAAAAACACTTTTTGCACTTGTGATAGTGTTGAAAAACCACTTTTCGCACTTGTGTTAGTGCAGGAAACCACTTTTGCACTTGTATTAGTGTGGAAAAACCACTTTTCGCACTTGTGTTAGTGTTGAAAAACCACTTTTCGCACTTGTGTAAGTGTTGAAAAACCACTTTTCGCACTTGTGTAAGTGTTGAAAAACCACTTTTCACACTTGTGTTGGTGCAGGAAACCACTTTTGCACTTGTATTAGTGTGGAAAAAACACTTTTTGCACTTGTGATAGTGTTGAAAATCCACTTTTCGCACTTGTGTTAGTGTTGAAAAACCACTTTTCGCACTTGTGTTGGTGCAGGAAACCAGTTTTGCACTTGTATTAGTGTGGAAAAAACACTTTTTGCACTTGTGATAGTATTAAAAAACCACTTTTCGCACTTGTGTTAGTGTTGAAAAACCTCTTTTCGCACTTGTGTTGGTGCAGGAAACCACTTTTGCACTTGTATTAGTGTGGAAAAAACACTTTTTGCACTTGTGATAGTGTTGAAAAACCACTTTTCACACTTGTGTTGGTGCAGGAAACCACTTTTGCACTTGTATTAGTGTGGAAAAAACACTTTTTGCACTTGTGATAGTGTTGAAAAACCACTTTTAGCATTTGTGTTAGTGTTGAAAAACCACTTTTCGCACTTGTGTTGGTGCAGGAAACCAGTTTTGCACTTGTATTAGTGTTGAAAAACCACTTTTTGCACTTGTGTTAGTGTTGAAAAACCACTTTTCGCACTTGTGTTAGTGTTGAAAAACCACTATTCGCACTTGTGTTGGTGCAGGAAACCACTTTTGCACTTGTATTAGTGTGGAAAAAACACTTTTTGCACTTGTGATAGTGTTGAAAAACCACATTTCGCGCTTGTGTTAGTGTTGAAAACCACTTTTCGCACTTGTGTTGGTGCAGGAAATCACTTTTGCACTTGTATTAGTGTGGAAAAAAACACTTTTTGCACTTGTGATAGTGTTGAAAAACCACTTTTCGCACTTGTGTTAGTGCAGGAAACCACTTTTGGACTTGTATTAGTGTGGAAAAACCACTTTTCGCACTTGTGATAGTATTGAAAAACCACTTTTCGCACTTGTGTCAGTGTTGAAAAACCACTTTTCGCACTTGTGTTGGTGCAGGAAACCACTTTTGCACTTGTATTAGTGTGGAAAAAACACTTTTTGCACTTGTGATAGTGTTGAAAAACCACTTTTCGCACTTGTGTTAGTGTTGAAAAACCACTTTTCGCACTTGTGTTGGTGCAGGAAACCACTTTTGCACTTGTATTAGTGTGGAAAAACCACTTTTCGCACTTGTGTTAGTGTTGAAAAACCACTTTTCGCACTTGTGTTAGTGTTGAAAAACCACTTTTCGCACTTGTGTTAGTGTTGAAAAACCACTTTTCGCACTTGTGTTGGTGCAGGAAACCACTTTTGCACTTGTATTAGTGTGGAAAAACCACTTTTCGCACTTGTGTTAGTGTTGAAAAACCACTTTTCGCACTTGTGTAAGTGTTGAAAAACCACTTTTCGCACTTGTGTAAGTGTTGAAAAACCACTTTTCACACTTGTGTTGGTGCAGGAAACCACTTTTGCACTTGTATTAGTGTGGTAAAAAACACTTTTTGCACTTGTGATAGTGTTGAAAAACCACTTTTCGGACTTGTGTTAGTGTTGAAAAACCACTTTTCGCACTTGTGTTGGTGCAGGAAACCAGTTTTGCACTTGTATTAGTGTGGAAAAAACACTTTTTGCACTTGTGATAGTATTAAAAAACCACTTTTCGCACTTGTGTTAGTGTTGAAAAACCTCTTTTCGCACTTGTGTTGGTGCAGGAAACCACTTTTGCACTTGTGTTAGTGTGGAAAAAACACTTTTTGCACTTGTGATAGTGTTGAAAAACCACTTTTCACACTTGTGTTGGTGCAGGAAACCACTTTTGCACTTGTATTAGTGTGGAAAAAACACTTTTTGCACTTGTGATAGTGTTGAAAAACTACTTTTCGCATTTGTGTTAGTGTTGAAAAACCACTTTTCGCACTTGTGTTGGTGCAGGAAACCAGTTTTGCACTTGTATTAGTGTTGAAAAACCACTTTTTGCACTTGTGTTAGTGTTGAAAAACCACTTTTCGCACTTGTGTTAGTGTTGAAAAACCACTATTCGCACTTGTGTTGGTGCAGGAAACCACTTTTGCACTTGTATTAGTGTGGAAAAACCACTTTTCGCACTTGTGTTAGTGTTGAAAAACCACTTTTTGCACTTGTGTTAGTGTTGAAAAACCACTTTTCGCACTTGTGTTAGTGTTGAAAAACCACTATTCGCACTTGTGTTGGTGCAGGAAACCACTTTTGCACTTGTATTAGTGTGGAAAAAACACTTTTTGCACTTGTGATAGTGTTGAAAAACCACATTTCGCGCTTGTGTTAGTGTTGAAAACCACTTTTCGCACTTGTGTTGGTGCAGGAAATCACTTTTGCACTTGTATTAGTGTGGAAAAAAACACTTTTTGCACTTGTGATAGTGTTGAAAAACCACTTTTCGCACTTGTGTTAGTGCAGGAAACCACTTTTGCACTTGTATTAGTGTGGAAAAACCACTTTTCGCACTTGTGTTAGTGTTGAAAAACCACTTTTCGCACTTGTGTAAGTGTTGAAAAACCACTTTTCGCACTTGTGTAAGTGTTGAAAAACCACTTTTCACACTTGTGTTGGTGCAGGATACCACTTTTGCACTTGTATTAGTGTGGTAAAAAACACTTTTTGCACTTGTGATAGTGTTGAAAAACCACTTTTCGCACTTGTGTTAGTGTTGAAAAACCACTTTTCGCACTTGTGTTGGTGCAGGAAACCAGTTTTGCACTTGTATTAGTGTGGAAAAAACACTTTTTGCACTTGTGATAGTATTAAAAAACCACTTTTCGCACTTGTGTTGGTGCAGGAAACCACTTTTGCACTTGTGTTAGTGTGGAAAAAACACTTTTTGCACTTGTGATAGTGTTGAAAAACCACTTTTCACACTTGTGTTGGTGCAGGAAACCACTTTTGCACTTGTATTAGTGTGGAAAAAACACTTTTTGCACTTGTGATAGTGTTGAAAAACCACTTTTCGCATTTGTGTTAGTGTTGAAAAACCACTTTTCGCACTTGTGTTGGTGCAGGAAACCAGTTTTGCACTTGTATTAGTGTTGAAAAACCACTTTTTGCACTTGTGTTAGTGTTGAAAAACCACTTTTCGCACTTGTGTTAGTGTTGAAAAACCACTATTCGCACTTGTGTTGGTGCAGGAAACCACTTTTGCACTTGTATTAGTGTGGAAAAAACACTTTTTGCACTTGTGATAGTGTTGAAAAACCACATTTCGCGCTTGTGTTAGTGTTGAAAACCACTTTTCGCACTTGTGTTGGTGCAGGAAATCACTTTTGCACTTGTATTAGTGTGGAAAAAAACACTTTTTGCACTTGTGATAGTGTTGAAAAACCACTTTTCGCACTTGTGTTAGTGCAGGAAACCACTTTTGGACTTGTATTAGTGTGGAAAAACCACTTTTCGCACTTGTGTTAGTGTTGAAAAACCACTTTTCGCACTTGTGTAAGTGTTGAAAAACCACTTTTCGCACTTGTGTAAGTGTTGAAAAACCACTTTTCACACTTGTGTTGGTGCAGAAAACCACTTTTGCACTTGTATTAGTGTGGAAAAAACAATTTTTGCACTTATGATAGTGTTGAAAAACCACTTTTCGCACTTGTGTTAGTGTTGAAAAACCACTTTTCGCACTTGTGTTGGTGCAGGAAACCAGTTTTGCACTTGTATTAGTGTGGAAAAAACACTTTTTGCACTTGTGATAGTATTAAAAAACCACTTTTCGCACTTGTGTTAGTGTTGAAAAACCTCTTTTCGCACTTGTGTTGGTGCAGGAAACCACTTTTGCACTTGTATTAGTGTGGAAAAAACACTTTTTGCACTTGTGATAGTGTTGAAAAACCACTTTTCACACTTGTGTTGGTGCAGGAAACCACTTTTGCACTTGTATTAGTGTGGAAAAAACACTTTTTGCACTTGTGATAGTGTTGAAAAACCACTTTTCGCATTTGTGTTAGTGTTGAAAAACCACTTTTCGCACTTGTGTTGGTGCAGGAAACCAGTTTTGCCCTTGTATTAGTGTGGAAAAAACACTTTTTGCACTTGTGATAGTATTGAAAAACCACTTTTCGCACTTGTGTTAGTGTTGAAAAACCACTTTTCGCACTTGTGTTGGTGCAGGAAACCACTTTTGCACTTGTATTAGTGTGGAAAAAACACTTTTTGCACTTGTGATAGTGTTGAAAAACCACTTTTCGCACTTGTGTTAGTGTTGAAAAACCACTTTTCGCACTTGTGTTGTTGCAGGAAACCACTTTTGCACTTGTATTAGTGTGGAGAAACCACTTTTCGCACTTGTGTTAGTGTTGAAAAACCACTTTTCGCACTTGTGTTAGTGTTGAAAAACCACTATTCGCACTTGTGTTGGTGCAGGAAACCACTTTTGCACTTGTATTAGTGTGGAAAAACCACTTTTCGCACTTGTGTTAGTGTTGAAAAACCACTTTTCGCACTTGTGTTAGTGTTGAAAAACCACTTTTCGCACTTGTGTTAGTGTTGAAAAACCACTTTTCACACTTGTGTTGGTGCAGGAAACCACTTTTGCACTTGCATTAGTGTGGAAAAAACACTTTTTGCACTTGTGATAGTGTTGAAAAACCACTTTTTGCACTTGTGTTAGTGTTGAAAAACCACTTTTCGCACTTGTGTTGGTGCAGGAAACCACTTTTGCACTTGTATTAGTGTGGAAAAACCACTTTTCGCACTTGTGTTAGTGTTGAAAAACCACTTTTCGCACTTGTGTTAGTGTTGAAAAACCACATTTCACACTTGTGTTGGTGCAGGAAACCACTTTTGCACTTGTATTAGTGTGGAAAAAACACTTTTTGCACTTGTGATAGTGTTGAAAAACCACTTTTTGCACTTGTGTTAGTGTTGAAAACCCACTTTTCGCACTTGTGTTGGTGTAGGAAACCACTTTTGCACTTGTATTACTGTGGAAAAACCACTTTTCGCACTTGTGTTAGTGTTGAAAAACCACTTTTCGCACTTGTGTTAGTGTTGAAAAACCACTTTTCACACTTGTGTTGGTGCAGGAAACCACTTTTGCACTTGTATTAGTGTGGAAAAAACACTTTTCGCACTTGTGTTAGTGTTGAAAAACCACTTTTCGCACTTGTGTTGGTGCAGGAAACCACTTTTGCACTTGTATTAGTGTGGAAAAACCACTTATCGCACTTGTGTTAGTGTTGAAAAAACACTTTTTGCACTTGTGATAGTGTTGAAAAACCACTTTTTGCACCTGCGTTGGTGCAGGAAACCACTTTTGCACTTGTATTTGTGTGGAAAAAACACTTTTTGCACTTGTGATAGTGTTGAAAAACCACTTTTCGCACTTGTGTTAGTGTTGAAAAACCACTTTTCGCACTTGTGTTGGTCCAGGAAACCACTTTTGCACTTGTATTAGTGTGGAAAAAACACTTTTTGCACTTGTGATAGTGTTGAAAAACCACTTTTCGCACTTGTGTTAGTGTTGAAAAACCACTTTTCGCACTTGTGTTGGTGCAGGAAACCACTTTTGCACTTGTATTAGTGTGGAAAACCACTTTTCGCACTTGTGTTAGTGTTGAAAAACCACTTTTCGCACTTGTGTTAGTGTTGAAAAACCACTATTCGCACTTGTGTTGGTGCAGGAAACCACTTTTGCACTTGTATTAGTGTGGAAAAACCACTTTTCGCACTTGTGTTAGTGTTGAAAAACCACTTTTTGCACTTGTGTTAGTGTTGAAAAACCACTTTTCGCACTTGTGTTAGTGTTGAAAAACCACTATTCGCACTTGTGTTGGTGCAGGAAACCACTTTTGTACTTGTATTAGTGTGGAAAAAACACTTTTTGCACTTGTGATAGTGTTGAAAAACCACATTTCGCGCTTGTGTTAGTGTTGAAAACTACTTTTCGCACTTGTGTTGGTGCAGGAAATCACTTTTGCACTTGTATTAGTGTGGAAAAAAACACTTTTTGCACTTGTGATAGTGTTGAAAAACCACTTTTCGCACTTGTGTTAGTGCAGGAAACCACTTTTGCACTTGTATTAGTGTGGAAAAACCACTTTTCGCACTTGTGTTAGTGTTGAAAAACCACTTTTCGCACTTGTGTAAGTGTTGAAAAACCACTTTTCGCACTTGTGTAAGTGTTGAAAAACCACTTTTCACACTTGTGTTGGTGCAGGAAACCACTTTTGCACTTGTATTAGTGTGGAAAAAACACTTTTTGCACTTGTGATAGTGTTGAAAATCCACTTTTCGCACTTGTGTTAGTGTTGAAAAACCACTTTTCGCACTTGTGTTGGTGCAGGAAACCAGTTTTGCACTTGTATTAGTGTGGAAAAAACACTTTTTGCACTTGTGATAGTATTAAAAAACCACTTTTCGCACTTGTGTTAGTGTTGAAAAACCTCTTTACGCACTTGTGTTGGTGCAGGAAACCACTTTTGCACTTGTATTAGTGTGGAAAAAACACTTTTTGCACTTGTGATAGTGTTGAAAAACCACTTTTCACACTTGTGTTGGTGCAGGAAACCACTTTTGCACTTGTATTAGTGTGGAAAAAACACTTTTTGCACTTGTGATAGTGTTGAAAAACCACTTTTCGCACTTGTGTTAGTGCAGGAAACCACTTTCGCACTTGTATTAGTGTGGAAAAACCACTTTTCGCACTTGTGTTAGTGTTGAAAAACCACTTTTCGCACTTGTGTTAGTGTTGAAAAACCACTTTTCGCACTTGTGTTAGTGTTGAAAAACCACTTTTCGCACTTGTGTTAGTGCAGGAAACCACTTTTGCACTTGTATTAGTGTGGAAAAACCACTTTTCGCACTTGTGTTAGTGTTGAAAAACCACTTTTCGCACTTGTGTTAGTGTTGAAAAAACACTTTTTGCACTTGTGATAGTGTTGAAAAACCACTTTTCGCACTTGTGTTAGTGCAGGAAACCACTTTTGGACTTGTATTAGTGTGGAAAAACCACTTTTCGCACTTGTGATAGTATTGAAAAACCACTTTTCGCACTTGTGTCAGTGTTGAAAAACCACTTTTCGCACTTGTGTTGGTGCAGGAAACCACTTTTGCACTTGTATTAGTGTGGAAAAAACACTTTTTGCACTTGTGATAGTGTTGAAAAACCACTTTTCGCACTTGTGTTAGTGTTGAAAAACCACTTTTCGCACTTGTGTTGGTGCAGGAAACCACTTTTGCACTTGTATTAGTGTGGAAAAACCACTTTTCGCACTTGTGTTAGTGTTGAAAAACCACTTTTCACACTTGTGTTAGTGTTGAAAAACCACTTTTCGCACTTGTGTTAGTGTTGAAAAACCACTTTTCGCACTTGTGTTGGTGCAGGAAACCACTTTTGCACTTGTATTAGTGTGGAAAAACCACTTTTCGCACTTGTGTTAGTGTTGAAAAACCACTTTTCGCACTTGTGTAAGTGTTGAAAAACCACTTTTTGCACTTGTGTAAGTGTTGAAAAACCACTTTTCACACTTGTGTTGGTGCAGGAAACCACTTTTGCACTTGTATTAGTGTGGTAAAAAACACTTTTTGCACTTGTGATAGTGTTGAAAAACCACTTTTCGCACTTGTGTTAGTGTTGAAAAACCACTTTTCGCACTTGTGTTGGTGCAGGAAACCAGTTTTGCACTTGTATTAGTGTGGAAAAAACACTTTTTGCACTTGTGATAGTATTAAAAAACCACTTTTCGCACTTGTGTTAGTGTTGAAAAACCTCTTTTCGCACTTGTGTTGGTGCAGGAAACCACTTTTGCACTTGTGTTAGTGTGGAAAAAACACTTTTTGCACTTGTGATAGTGTTGAAAAACCACTTTTCACACTTGTGTTGGTGCAGGAAACCACTTTTGCACTTGTATTAGTGTGGAAAAAACACTTTTTGCACTTGTGATAGTGTTGAAAAACCACTTTTCGCATTTGTGTTAGTGTTGAAAAACCACTTTTCGCACTTGTGTTGGTGCAGGAAACCAGTTTTGCACTTGTATTAGTGTTGAAAAACCACTTTTTGCACTTGTGTTAGTGTTGAAAAACCACTTTTCGCACTTGTGTTAGTGTTGAAAAACCACTATTCGCACTTGTGATAGTGTTGAAAAACCACATTTCGCGCTTGTGTTAGTGTTGAAAACCACTTTTCGCACTTGTGTTGGTGCAGGAAATCACTTTTGCACTTGTATTAGTGTGGAAAAAAACACTTTTTGCACTTGTGATAGTGTTGAAAAACCACTTTTCGCACTTGTGTTAGTGCAGGAAACCACTTTTGCACTTGTATTAGTGTGGAAAAACCACTTTTCGCACTTGTGTTAGTGTTGAAAAACCACTTTTCGCACTTGTGTAAGTGTTGAAAAACCACTTTTCGCACTTGTGTAAGTGTTGAAAAACCACTTTTCACACTTGTGTTGGTGCAGGAAACCACTTTTGCACTTGTATTAGTGTGGAAAAAACACTTTTTGCACTTGTGATAGTGTTGAAAATCCACTTTTCGCACTTGTGTTAGTGTTGAAAAACCACTTTTCGCACTTGTGTTGGTGCAGGAAACGAGTTTTGCACTTGTATTAGTGTGGAAAAAACACTTTTTGCACTTGTGATAGTATTAAAAAACCACTTTTCGCACTTGTGTTAGTGTTGAAAAACCTCTTTACGCACTTGTGTTGGTGCAGGAAACCACTTTTGCACTTGTATTAGTGTGGAAAAAACACTTTTTGCACTTGTGATAGTGTTGAAAAACCACTTTTCACACTTGTGTTGGTGCAGGAAACCACTTTTGCACTTGTATTAGTGTGGAAAAAACACTTTTTGCACTTGTGATAGTGTTGAAAAACCACTTTTCGCACTTGTGTTAGTGCAGGAAACCACTTTCGCACTTGTATTAGTGTGGAAAAACCACTTTTCGCACTTGTGTTAGTGTTGAAAAACCACTTTTCGCACTTGTGTTAGTGTTGAAAAACCACTTTTCGCACTTGTGTTAGTGTTGAAAAACCACTTTTCGCACTTGTGTTAGTGCAGGAAACCACTTTTGCACTTGTATTAGTGTGGAAAAACCACTTTTCGCACTTGTGTTAGTGTTGAAAAACCACTTTTCGCACTTGTGTTAGTGTTGAAAAAACACTTTTTGCACTTGTGATAGTGTTGAAAAACCACTTTTCGCACTTGTGTTAGTGCAGGAAACCACTTTTGGACTTGTATTAGTGTGGAAAAACCACTTTTCGCACTTGTGATAGTATTGAAAAACCACTTTTCGCACTTGTGTCAGTGTTGAAAAACCACTTTTCGCACTTGTGTTGGTGCAGGAAACCACTTTTGCACTTGTATTAGTGTGGAAAAAACACTTTTTGCACTTGTGATAGTGTTGAAAAACCACTTTTCGCACTTGTGTTAGTGTTGAAAAACCACTTTTCGCACTTGTGTTGGTGCAGGAAACCACTTTTGCACTTGTATTAGTGTGGAAAAACCACTTTTCGCACTTGTGTTAGTGTTGAAAAACCACTTTTCGCACTTGTGTTAGTGTTGAAAAACCACTTTTCGCACTTGTGTTAGTGTTGAAAAACCACTTTTCGCACTTGTGTTGGTGCAGGAAACCACTTTTGCACTTGTATTAGTGTGGAAAAACCACTTTTCGCACTTGTGTTAGTGTTGAAAAACCACTTTTCGCACTTGTGTAAGTGTTGAAAAACCACTTTTTGCACTTGTGTAAGTGTTGAAAAACCACTTTTCACACTTGTGTTGGTGCAGGAAACCACTTTTGCACTTGTATTAGTGTGGTAAAAAACACTTTTTGCACTTGTGATAGTGTTGAAAAACCACTTTTCGCACTTGTGTTAGTGTTGAAAAACCACTTTTCGCACTTGTGTTGGTGCAGGAAACCAGTTTTGCACTTGTATTAGTGTGGAAAAAACACTTTTTGCACTTGTGATAGTATTAAAAAACCACTTTTCGCACTTGTGTTAGTGTTGAAAAACCTCTTTTCGCACTTGTGTTGGTGCAGGAAACCACTTTTGCACTTGTGTTAGTGTGGAAAAAACACTTTTTGCACTTGTGATAGTGTTGAAAAACCACTTTTCACACTTGTGTTGGTGCAGGAAACCACTTTTGCACTTGTATTAGTGTGGAAAAAACACTTTTTGCACTTGTGATAGTGTTGAAAAACCACTTTTCGCATTTGTGTTAGTGTTGAAAAACCACTTTTCGCACTTGTGTTGGTGCAGGAAACCAGTTTTGCACTTGTATTAGTGTTGAAAAACCACTTTTTGCACTTGTGTTAGTGTTGAAAAACCACTTTTCGCACTTGTGTTAGTGTTGAAAAACCACTATTCGCACTTGTGTTGGTGCAGGAAACCACTTTTGCACTTGTATTAGTGTGGAAAAACCACTTTTCGCACTTGTGTTAGTGTTGAAAAACCACTTTTTGCACTTGTGTTAGTGTTGAAAAACCACTTTTCGCACTTGTGTTAGTGTTGAAAAACCACTATTCGCACTTGTGTTGGTGCAGGAAACCACTTTTGCACTTGTATTAGTGTGGAAAAAACACTTTTTGCACTTGTGATAGTGTTGAAAAACCACATTTCGCGCTTGTGTTAGTGTTGAAAACCACTTTTCGCACTTGTGTTGGTGCAGGAAATCACTTTTGCACTTGTATTAGTGTGGAAAAAAACACTTTTTGCACTTGTGATAGTGTTGAAAAACCACTTTTCGCACTTGTGTTAGTGCAGGAAACCACTTTTGCACTTGTATTAGTGTGGAAAAACCACTTTTCGCACTTGTGTTAGTGTTGAAAAACCACTTTTCGCACTTGTGTAAGTGTTGAAAAACCACTTTTCGCACTTGTGTAAGTGTTGAAAAACCACTTTTCACACTTGTGTTGGTGCAGGATACCACTTTTGCACTTGTATTAGTGTGGTAAAAAACACTTTTTGCACTTGTGATAGTGTTGAAAAACCACTTTTCGCACTTGTGTTAGTGTTGAAAAACCACTTTTCGCACTTGTGTTGGTGCAGGAAACCAGTTTTGCACTTGTATTAGTGTGGAAAAAACACTTTTTGCACTTGTGATAGTATTAAAAAACCACTTTTCGCACTTGTGTTAGTGTTGAAAAACCTCTTTTCGCACTTTTGTTGGTGCAGGAAACCACTTTTGCACTTGTGTTAGTGTGGAAAAAACACTTTTTGCACTTGTGATCGTGTTGAAAAACCACTTTTCACACTTGTGTTGGTGCAGGAAACCACTTTTGCACTTGTATTAGTGTGGAAAAAACACTTTTTGCACTTGTGATAGTGTTGAAAAACCACTTTTCGCATTTGTGTTAGTGTTGAAAAACCACTTTTCGCACTTGTGTTGGTGCAGGAAACCAGTTTTGCACTTGTATTAGTGTTGAAAAACCACTTTTTGCACTTGTGTTAGTGTTGAAAAACCACTTTTCGCACTTGTGTTAGTGTTGAAAAACCACTATTCGCACTTGTGTTGGTGCAGGAAACCACTTTTGCACTTGTATTAGTGTGGAAAAAACACTTTTTGCACTTGTGATAGTGTTGAAAAACCACATTTCGCGCTTGTGTTAGTGTTGAAAACCACTTTTCGCACTTGTGTTGGTGCAGGAAATCACTTTTGCACTTGTATTAGTGTGGAAAAAAACACTTTTTGCACTTGTGATAGTGTTGAAAAACCACTTTTCGCACTTGTGTTAGTGCAGGAAACCACTTTTGGACTTGTATTAGTGTGGAAAAACCACTTTTCGCACTTGTGTTAGTGTTGAAAAACCACTTTTCGCACTTGTGTAAGTGTTGAAAAACCACTTTTCGCACTTGTGTAAGTGTTGAAAAACCACTTTTCACACTTGTGTTGGTGCAGAAAACCACTTTTGCACTTGTATTAGTGTGGAAAAAACAATTTTTGCACTTATGATAGTGTTGAAAAACCACTTTTCGCACTTGTGTTAGTGTTGAAAAACCACTTTTCGCACTTGTGTTGGTGCAGGAAACCAGTTTTGCACTTGTATTAGTGTGGAAAAAACACTTTTTGCACTTGTGATAGTATTAAAAAACCACTTTTCGCACTTGTGTTAGTGTTGAAAAACCTCTTTTCGCACTTGTGTTGGTGCAGGAAACCACTTTTGCACTTGTATTAGTGTGGAAAAAACACTTTTTGCACTTGTGATAGTGTTGAAAAACCACTTTTCACACTTGTGTTGGTGCAGGAAACCACTTTTGCACTTGTATTAGTGTGGAAAAAACACTTTTTGCACTTGTGATAGTGTTGAAAAACCACTTTTCGCATTTGTGTTAGTGTTGAAAAACCACTTTTCGCACTTGTGTTGGTGCAGGAAACCAGTTTTGCCCTTGTATTAGTGTGGAAAAAACACTTTTTGCACTTGTGATAGTATTGAAAAACCACTTTTCGCACTTGTGTTAGTGTTGAAAAACCACTTTTCGCACTTGTGTTGGTGCAGGAAACCACTTTTGCACTTGTATTAGTGTGGAAAAAACACTTTTTGCACTTGTGATAGTGTTGAAAAACCACTTTTCGCACTTGTG